>NC_057802.1:441806761-441816485 GCF_018294505.1 Triticum aestivum | reverse complement strand
CGCCCGCCGGCATCTCCACCGCCGGCGTCGTGCCTCCCGAGGCGCCGCCTCCTCGCCCTCCGGTCGCCCCCTCCCCCGCCTAGCGCCGCCCGCCGCCGGTGCCGGGTCCCGCCGTCGGCCCGCCGTCGGTCGAGCTCGAGCTCAGCTCGGGAGCCCGATCCGATCTGGTACAGTACCGCGCCCGTTGACTTTTCTCGTCCCCGTTAATTCTTCTAAGTCCCAGATTTCTATCCGCATGTGCTCCTGTTCGAGATGCGATAACTTTGTGCATGTATCTCCGATTCGCGCGTATAATATGTCAAATTGTTCGTATCATGATGCTCTTCATTTTGTTCAATTGCACCATTTTCATTAGAGGTCATCTTGATTCCCAAATCTTCGTTGGAAGAGGGCTAGTTGCTGTTAATCTCTGGTTCTTATCAGAACTTGGAGATTTGTCATTTTTGTATCATTTATTCTGAGCATCTTTTGAGCATGAACTCTACATGTGTTTTGAAGTATGCCATGCCTTCTTTCTAATGGTATAGTCCTTGTATTTTTGTGATCTCTGTGGTGACTAGCACAAGCATGCAAAATAGGCCCCGTAATATTTCTGATTTCAGGGACAGTGATTTCTCCAAGTCCTCGTCTGCTGTAATTTTGTTGCCATGTAAACATGATGCTACAGAGAGATCCATGCATATTTTGGAGATGTTCAGTAAGGATGTTTTGTATCTATAGTTGTAATTGATCCATTCCTGCAATTATTTGCAATTTTAGAGTAACATAGCATGACTCAATCTTGCTCTATGTTTGCAATAAAATATTTCTGGCAGATTCTTAACATGACATGCATTTTTGCCAAGCTTATTGTAGTTGATCCATACATACTATGTAATTGTTCTTGCCATGGATAGCTTCATAAACATGCCATCTTTCTGTAGGTATGCTTGGTTTGTCATGCATTGCTCTGTAGTGAGTGCATCAAGCTCACAAAGAGTCCTACATATTAATATTTCTGTCATGCTCTGTTTTCTGCTAAGTCTGAAATCTGATAACGAAACTTGCTATGTTTACATGCTTGCCATCATATCTTCTGCTCCTTTTTGGCTTATGGTCATTAAGGGACTTTTGTCAAGTGCTGTTAGTAGAACACTACCATACCTTGTTTTGCTATGTTAAGTTCCTGTAGCATGTTGATTTCGTGCTCTGAACATTGCTACCTGATGATGATTTCTGCCATGTCCAGTTTTTCACTAAGTCTGTGAACCTGTAATCTTTTGCACTTTTGCCATGCTTGTTTGAGCTTGATATGTTGTGAACTAGCCATAGCTCAGTGTTCGTCTTTTGTCAAGCATCTCCTGTAGATTACTGCCATGTGCCTTGTTGCTATGTTGGGGTGCTGTAGCATTGTTACTTGTTGTATTTTAAGTGCTATCTTGCTGTTTATCGCAGATTAGTGTCATTCTTGTTTTGCTTGCCATTTGCAAACCGTGCATCCGATTCCGGTGATCTTTATATCGATTTCGACCGAAATCATCTCATATTTCCAGTGGCATGCTTGGTTTGCCAAGTTACTGCCATGTTCATCATTTTCCTTCCGGAGCACGCATATGCATCGCATATCATATCTTGCATATCATATATGTTTTGCATCATGTTGCTTGTGCATTTCTCGTTGTTGATTGTGGTTTCATTTGTTTGTGTTCTTGTCTTGGGTAGAGCCGGGAGACGAGTTCGTGAACGAGGAACCTGTCGAGTACGCTTACGAGGATCAAGCTTTCGACAACTCTGAGAATCTTGCAGGCAAGATGACCACCCCTCGAAATCACTTCTATCTTTGCTATGCTAGTTGTTCGCTCTATTGCCATGCTCGCTACCTATCACTTGCTATATCATGTCTCCTATTTCAGCCATGTCAGCCCCTAACCATCCTTTCCTAGCAAACCGTTGTTTGGCTATGTTACCGCTTTTGCTCAGCCCCTCTTATAGCGTTGCTAGTTGCAGGTGAAGTTGAAGTTTGTTCCATGTCGGAACATGGACATGTTGGGATATCACAATATCTCTTATTTAATTAATGCATCTATATATTTTGGTAAAGGGTGGAAGGCTCGGCCTTATTCCTGGTGTTTTGTTCCACTCTTGCCGCCCTAGTTACTGTTATACCGGGATTATGTTCCTTGAGTTTGCATTCCTTACGCGGTCGGGTGATTTATGGGACCCCCTTGACAGTTCGCCTTGAATAAAACTCCTCGAGCAAGGCCCAACCTTGGTTTTACCATTTGCGACCTATACCTTTTTCCCCCGGGTTTTCTAGAGCCCGAGGGTCATCTTTATTTTAAACCCCCGGGCCAGTGCTCCTCTGAGTGTTGGTCCAAACTGTCAGTCGCCGGTGGCCACCAGGGGCAACTCTGGTCTGGCCTATCGGAAGCTTGGACAATCCGGTGTGCCCTGAGAACGAGATATGTGCAGCTCCTATCGGGATTTGTCGGCACATTCGGGCGGCTTTGCTGGTCTTGTTTTACCATTGTCGAGATGTCTTGTAGACCGGGATTCCGAGACTGATCGGGTCTTTCCGGGAGAAGGTTTATCCTTGGTTGACCGTGAGAGCTTATGATGGGCTAAGTTGGGACACCCCTGCAGGGTATTATCTTTCGAAAGCCGTGCCCGCGGTTAAGAGGCAGATGGGAATTTGTTAATGTTCGGTTGTAGATAACTTGTCACTTGACCCAATTAAAACTCATCAACTGCGTGTGTAGCCGTGATGGTCTCTTCTCGGCGGAGTCCGGGAAGTGAACACGGTCTGTGTTATGAATGACGTAAGTAGGTGTTTAGGATCACTTCTTGATCATTGCTAGATTTCGTCCGTTCCATTGATTCTCTTCTCGCTCTCATTTGCGCAATGTAGCCACCATATATGCTTTTGCCGCTGCAGCTCCGCCTCTTTGCACCTCCTTGTCCTATAAGCTTAAATAGTCTTGATCTCGCGGGTGTGAGATTGCTGAGTCCCCGTGACTCACAGATACTTCCAACACCAGTTACAGGTGCCGACGATGCCGGTGCAGACGATGGCGTCGATCTCAAGTGGGAGTTCGACGAGGAACGTGGTCGTTACTATGTGTCTTTTCCTGATGATCAGTAGTGGAGCCCAGTTGGGACGATCGGGGATCTAGCATTTGGGGTTGTCTTATTTTCATCTGGATTTTGACCGTAGTCGGTCTATATGGTTGTATTTTGGATGATGTATGAATAATATTTATGTATTGTGTGAAGTGGCGATTGTAAGTCAACTCTTTATCCCATTCTTGTTCATTACATGGGATTGTGTGAAGATGACCCTTCTTGTGACAAAACCACTATGCGGTTATGCCTCTAAGTCGTGCCTCGACACGTGGGAGATATAGCTGCATCGTGGGCGTTACAAGTTGGTAATCAGAGCCATCCCCGACTTAGGAGCCCCCTGCTTGATCGAATCGCTGGCGTTGTTGAGTCTAGAACAAAAATGTTTTGAGTCTTAGGATTATATATATCGGAGAGTAGGATTCTTTTTACTCCTCAGTCCCTTCGTCGCTCTGGTGAGGTCTCCTGACGTAGAGTTTTGTCTATTCTCTCCTCAAATTTCACTAAAAAAAATTTTAGGATCACGCGGGTATCTTGGAATCGTTCCGATCGATTTGTGACGAGAACATTGTTCTTGGTGCCTCCTGTCATTTAGGGGTTGTGGCAGTGTCCCGGGGAGTTGAGCTCCGAGGTGTTGTCGTCACAATTTTATCCTTGCAGTTCTGGAAAACCTGACTTTTGCCGACATCGAAATCTCTTTTATGCAGTTGTTGGTGAGATCACCTCGACGCCACCCAGTACTGGGGCGGGAGTTCGGGAGTATTGCCATAACTTGTATAACGGATGTTTTTCGAAGGTTGAGGTAAACGATTTCCGAAGGTTTCTTGGTTATGTGTTGACGGATGGATACAGCTGGATCTAGGGATTGCTAGTTTGGGTGATATATATTTGTGTCCCCTGTATCCCCTACACCAGATTGCATAACCAGAAAGTTTCGGCAGTTTATAAGTGGGAATTCAAGTAGCCTTAGGATATCTTTCTGACAGATGCATGATATGAGATTGGGGTTCGACGTCTAGTGGTCCGCCTGTATACGGTTGATTTTACAGTGGTCTCGTTGTGTCTTAAAGAGTCCATGGCTTTGCCGACTCGGGGACGCTTCGTATGTCATGTGCACAGCCTTGTACATGATGGTGCTGTACGATCGAGCCCGTGTGGGCCCCACCACGAAAACTTCGGACGAAATATCTATCATATGTTTGTTCCGGCTTATTCTGCAAGCCAATACTTTGTTTTATTTTGTATTGTGGTATTCGAGTTGCTCCGAATTCATTTGTTCATTCCATATCTTTTTTTCAAGTGGCTTCTCAACTTATGGAAGTGTGATGATTTACTACGGAATTCATTCGTTCATCTTCGTTCAAATGTTTATTGTGAAGACTATATGTTGCAATTTCTATCTGTTGATTCTACTTATCTTTTGTCTATCGAGATGCTAACGGATGTCACCCTCTTCAGGATGGCTCCGCCAACGCGTCAGAATCCGGATCGCAATGAAGGGAGTCAAGCGAACCCTCCGCCACCACCTCCACCTCCGGAGGCATGGCAAGCAATCATGGCAGCCACCAACGCCAATGCTCAGATGATTCTGCAACTCTTGCAAGAACGTACTCAAGGGCAAGGCAATCAAGGAAATCAAGGTCAAGGCAACAATCAGTTTCACCTTGCCACTCTCAACCAGTTTCTCGCAAATCAGCCCAAGTCTTTCAGCTACTGTGCCGAGGCCACGGATGCCGATGATTGGCTCGTGGACATTAACAAGCATTTTGAATGTAGCAATGTCAGGCCTGAGGACTTTGTCAAGTTCGCTTCTTTCCAGCTCAAGGACTAAGCTGCTGATTGGTTTCAGCAATACAAAGATTCCAGAGGAGGTCCTGTGATCACTTGGACTGACTTCTGTCGGGACTTCAAAGCGCACCACATTCCACAAAGTGTTGTTGAGAGCAAGCGTGAGGAGTTCCGCAATCTCAAGCAAGGAAACATGTCTGTGTATCAATACAACATTCAGTTTCAAAAACTTGCTCGCTTCGCTAAACAAGACGTTCCTGATGAGAAGAGTATGATCTATCACTTCCGAGGTGGCCTTAAAGAGGATCTGCAGTTAGCTCTCGTTCTTGTTGAGCCTACTCAGTTTGATCAATTCTACAATATGGCACTGAAGCAAGAGGCTGCTCAGCTCAAGTGTGAGGCTTCTAAGAAGAGAGTCAGAGACGCAGTTCAGTCTTCTTCTTCCTCACTTGTGACAACTAAGCAACAGAAGTTCTGGTTGCCTCCTCCTCCTCCGTTTCGTCAGCCTTACCAGCAGAAGAACAAAGGTGGCCATGGTTCTTCAAACTCTTCCAACTCTGGCTATCAGAACAAGTCTCAGAATCAAGCTCCAAAGTCCAATGCTCCTTATCACCGTCCACTCTCAGAGGTGACTTGCAACAAATGTCAGCAGAAAGGTCACTATGCTAACAAGTGCTTCAACCAGAGGCGTCTTCCTCCTCCTCCTCCTGTCAGATCTTCCAGCAATGCAGTGGTCAAGCATAATCCAAAGTTTGCAAAGGTGAACATGATGAACGCAGCTCAAGCGGAGGAATCTACTGATGTGATAATGGGTAATCTCTCAGTTAATGATATTCCTGCAAAAGTTCTTTTTGATACTGGTGCATCGCTTTCTTTCATATCAAGACCTTTTGCATCCAAGCATGAATTGCATTTCCAAGGATTGCCTAGGCCGTTAGCAGTTGTCTCTCCAAGCAAATGCATGAATGCAAGTTCCATGGTTCCGAATGTTACCATCAAGATGGGCGACTATAGATTTCAGTCTTCTCCAATTGTTCTTGGTGACTCGGATATTGATCTTATTCTCGGGATGGACTGGCTTTCTAAGCACAAGGCTCAACTTGATTGTGCTGCCAGAAAAATTCAATTGACACACTCGTCTGAGGATGTGATTATTTTTGCCGCTCGTGATGAAACCATTCGGTTTTTCTCTCTCAATGAGAAGGGCGAATTGGATGCCATCTCTCAAATTCCAGTCGTTTGCGAGTATCAAGATGTCTTTCCAGAAGAGCTTCCGGGAATGCCTCCGCACCGGCCAGTTGAGTTCGTTATCGAAGTAGAGCCTGGTACTATACCCGTTTGCAAGCGTCCATACAAGCTTGGACCTAACGAGCTGAAGGAATTGAAGAAGCAGCTCGATGAACAAGAACGTCTGGGTTTGATCAGAACGAGTTCTTCTCCATGGGGTTGTGGTGTTCTTTTTGTCAAGAAGAAGGATGGCACGGACCGACTTTGTGTCGACTACCGTCCATTGAACAAGAAGACAATCAAGAACAAGTATCCACTTCCCAACATCAATGAGCTATTTGAGCAACTCAAAGGCGCTAAAGTATTCTCGAAGCTTGACCTTCGTATGGGTTATCATCAGATTCGCATTCGTGAAGAAGATATTCCCAAGACAGCATTCAGAACAAGCTTTGGTTCTTATGAATATACTGTCGTGTCTTTCGGCCTTGTCAATGCTCCTCCGGTGTTCTCTCGGATGATGAATTTCATCTTCAGCCCCTATACCAATGAATTCGTTCTGGTGTATCTCGATGATATCTTGGTCTTCTCCAAGAATAAGCAGGATCATGCCAAACATTTGCGATTGGTGCTCGACAAGCTCAGAGAGTATCAATTCTATGCGAAGTTCTCCAAATGTGAGTTTTGGCTCGATGAAGTTCTTTTTCTTGGTCACATCATCTCTGCCAAAGGCATCGCTGTTAACCCCGAGAAGGTGTCCGCAGTTCTGGATTGGGAACCTCCTCAAAATGTCAAGCAGCTCCGCAGTTTTCTGGGTCTTGCAAGCTATTGCCGAAGATTCGTTGAGAACTTCTCCAAGATTGCAAAACCTCTTTCCAACCTCCTACAGAAGCATGTGAAGTATGTCTGGTCTCCTGAGTGTGACGTTGCTTTCAACACTCTCAAACAGAAACTAGTCACAGCTCCTGTCTTGACTCCTCCGGATGAATCCAAGCCGTATGAAGTTTTCTGTGATGCTTCTCTCCAAGGTCTCGGTGCTGTGTTAATGCAAGAGAAGAAAGTTGTGGCCTATACCTCTCGGCAGTTGAAGCCCAACGAGAAGAACTACCCCACTCACGATCTTGAGTTGGCGGCAGTTGTCCATGCATTGGTTACGTGGAGACATCTCTTGTTGGGAAGACAAGTGGACATTTTCACTGATCACAAGAGTCTCAAGTATATCTTCACTCAGCCCAACCTCAACCTCAGGTAGACTCGATGGGTCGAAATGATTCAAGAGTGCAATCCGAGTATCGAATATACTCCAGGCAAAGCAAATGTCATTGCAGATGCTTTAAGCAGGAAAGCTTATTGCAACAGCTTAATCTTCAAGCCTTTCCAACCGGATCTTTGTGAAGCTTTCCGCAAGCTGAATCTCCAAGTTGTTCCTCAAGGCTTTCTTGCCAACCTCATAGTATCTCCTACTTTGGAAGATCAAATTCGTGAGGCACAACTCCTTGATGCCATGGTGAAGAAGGTGAAACGTGGTATCGACAAGGGTCTTTCCAAATACAAGTGCTATCGCATTAATGACAGAGACACTTTGTTCTTCGAGGACCGGATTGTGGTTTTGAAAGGTGATCTAAGGAAAGTCATAATGAACGAGGCGCACAATTCTCTCCTTTCCATTCATCCTGGAAGTACGAAGATGTATCATGACCTCAAGCAGTCGTATTGGTGGACTCGAATGAAGCGAGAAATTGCTCAATTCGTGAATGAATGTGATGTCTGCCGAAGAGTCAAAGCAGAACACCAACGACCAGCTGGTCTCCTCCAACCTCTTGCTATCCCGGAATGGAAGTTTGATCATATCGAAATGGACTTCGTGACTGGATTTCCCAAGTCCAAGCGCGGAAATGATGCTATCTTCGTTGTCATCGACAAGCTTTCTAAAGTGGCTCATTTCCTTCCAATCAAAGAATCCATCACAGCAGCTCAGCTGGCAGAGCTCTACACCTCCAGAATTGTCTCCTTGCACGGCATTCCACAATTGATTTCTTCTGATCATGGAAGCATCTTCACCTCTAAGTTCTGGGACTCCTTCCAGAAGGCCATGGGCACAAACATTCGCTTCAGCACAGCTTTCCATCCTCAAACTAGTGGCCAAGTCGAGCGAGTAAATCACATTCTTGAAGATATGCTCAGGGCTTGTGTCATTTCCTTTGGCATGAAATGGTAAGATTGTCTTCCATATGCTGAATTCTCCTACAACAACAGCTTCCAAGCGAGTTCGGGCAAGGCCCCATTCGAGATTCTATATGGCAGAAAGTGCCGTACTCCTCTCAATTGGTCAGAGACTGGTGAACGCCAACTTCTTGGCAATGACTTAATCAATGAAGCTGAAGAAATGTGTAAAGTCATCCGTGATAATCTCAAAGCCGCGCAATCGCGTCAGAAGAGCTACTATGATAGTAAGCACCGTGATTTGGCTTTCGAGATCGGAGACCATGTCTACCTCCGCGTCTCTCCAATGAAAGGCACTCGTCACTTCGGTATCAAAGGGAAGCTTGCCCCTAGATACGTGGGTCCTTTCAAGATCATTGGCAAAAGAGGCGACCTCGCCTATCAACTTGAGCTTCCTTCCAACTTCGTGAATGTGCACGATGTGTTCCACGTGTCACAGCTCCGCAAGTGCTTCAAGACGCCTGAGCGCACTATCGACTTCGAAGAAATTGACCTTCAAGAAGATTTGTCTTATCATGAGCACCCAGTTGCTATTCTTGAAGAAACTGAGCGCAAGACTCGCAACAAGTCTATCAAATTCCTGAAAGTGAAGTGGTCGCACCATTCCGACCGGGAAGCCACCTGGGAACGCGAGGATCATCTCCGTTCCAAATATCCGGAGTTCTTTCAGTCCTAGATCTCGGGACGAGATCCTCTCGTAGTGGTGGAGTGTTGTAACACCCCGTATGTAACTTGCCATATTTGTAACTCCGACTCTTGCCATTTCCGGCTATGTGATATGTTTTTCCCTCTGTTGTTGGGTTTTGTCTTTCGTTTTGTATTTTGTCATGTCATGCATTTTCTTATCATGTCATCATGTGCATTGCATTCGCATACGTGTTCGTCTCATGCATTCGAGCATTTTCCCCGTTGTCCGTTTTGCAATCCGGCGCTCCTATCTCCTCCGGTGCACCCCTCTTGTTTTCTTTCGTGTGCGTGTGTCGAACTTTCTCGGAATGGACCGAGGCTTGTCAAGTGGTCTTATTATACCACCCGGAGACTACCGGTCAAGTTTCGTTCCATTCGGAGGTCGTTTGGTACTCCAACGGTTAACCGGGCCTCCGCAATGTCCATTTGAGTGTCCAGCAAAAACCCCCTAACAAACCAGCCCAAAGCCCACCAAACTCTCTTCCATGCTCTAGGTCATTCGATCACGATCGTGTGGGCAAAAACCGCACCTCATTTGGAGTCTCCTAGCTCCCTCTACCTATTTATAAGTGGGCATCCCGAAAACGAAATCGCAGTCTCCCGTAACCCTAAATTCCCCTCTCCGCGGGCGGACGCGTCCAGCGCCCGCCGGACAAACGCGCCGCCGCTCCCGGCCAGTGGCGTCGCGCCACGTCACCCGCCG
>NC_057802.1:441534521-441806358 GCF_018294505.1 Triticum aestivum | reverse complement strand
CCGCCGCTCCGGGCGCCGCCGCCCGCCGGCATCTCCGCCGCCGGCGTCGCGCCTCCCGAGGCGCCGCCTCCTCGCCCTCCGGTCGCCCCCTCCCCCGCCTAGCGCCGCCCGCCGCCGGTGCCGGGTCCCGCCGTCGGCCCGCCGTCGGTCGAGCTCGAGCTCAGCTCGGGAGCCCGATCCGATCTGGTACAGTACCGCGCCCGTTGACTTTTCTCGTCCCCGTTAATTCTTCCAAGTCCCAGATTTCTATCCGTATGTGCTCTTGTTCGAGATGCGATAACTTTGTGCATGTAGCTCCGATTTGCGTGTATAATATGTCAAATTGTTCGTATCGTGATGCTCTTCATTTTGTTCAATTGCACCATTTTCATTAGAGGTCATCTTGATTCCCAAATCTTCGTTGGAAGAGGGCTAGTTGCTGTTAATCTCTGGTTCTTATCAGAACTTGGAGATTTGTCATTTTTGTATCATTTATTCTGAGCATCTTTTGAGCATGAGCTCTACATGTGTTTTGAAGTATGCCATGCCTTGTTTCCAATGGTATAGTCCTTGTATTTTTGTGATCTGTGTGGTGACTAGCACAAGCATGCAAAATAGGCCCCGTAATATTTCTGATTTCAGGGACAGTGATTTCTCCAAGTCCTCGTCTGCTGTAATTTTGTTGCCATGTAAACATGATGCTACAGAGAGATCCATGCATATTTTGGAGATGTTCAGTAAGGATGTTTTGTATCTATAGTTGTAATTGATCCATTCCTGCAATTGTTTGCAATTTTAGAGTACCATAGCATGACTCAATCTTGCTCTATGTTTGCTATAAAATATTTCTAGCAGATTCTTAACATGACATGCATTTTTTCCAAGCTTATTGTAGTTGATCCATACATGTATGTAATTGTTCTTGCCATGGATAGCTTCATAAACATGCCATCTTGCTGTAGGTATGCTTGGTTTGTCATGCATTGCTCTGTAGTGAGTGCATCAAGCTCACAAAGAGTCCTACATATTAATATTTCTGCCATGCTCTGTTTTCTGCTAAGTCTGGAATCTGATAACGAAACTTGCTATGTTTACATGCTTGCCATCATATCTTCTGCTCCTTTTTGGCTTATGGTCAGTAAGGGACTTTTGTCATGTGCTATTAGTAGAACACTACCATACCTTGTTTTGCTATCTTAAGTTCCTGTAGCATGTTGATTTCGTGCTCTGAACATTGCTACCTGATGATGATTTCTGCCATGTCCAGTTTTTCACCAAGTCTGTGAACCTGTAATCTTTTGCACTTTTGCCATGCTTGTTTGAGCTTGATATGTTGTGAACTAGCCGTAGCTCAGTGTTCGTCTTTTGTCAAGCATCTCCTGTAGATTACTGCCATGTGCCTTGTTGCTATGTTGGGGTGCTGTAGCATTGTTACTTGTTGTATTTTAAGTGCTATCTTGCTGTTTATCGCAGATTAGTGTCATTCTTGTTTTGCTTGCCATTTGCAAACCGTGCATCCGATTCCGGTGATCTTTATATCGATTTCGACCGAAATCATCTCATATTTCCAGTGGCATGCTTGGTTTGCCAAGTTACTGCCATGTTCATCATTTTCCTTCCGGAGCACGCATATGCATCGCATATCATATCTTGCATATCATATATGTTTTGCATCATGTTGCTTGTGCATTTCTCGTTGTTGATTGTGGTTCCATTTGTTTGTGTTCTTGTCTTGGGTAGAGCTGGGAGACGAGTTCGTGAACGAGGAACCTGTCGAGTACGCTTACGAGGATCAAGCTTTCGACAACTCTGAGAATCTTGCAGGCAAGATGACCACCCCTCGAAATCACTTCTATCTTTGCTATGCTAGTTGTTCGCTCTATTGCCATGCTCGCTACCTATCACTTGCTATATCATGTCTCCTATTTCAGCCATGTCAGCCCCTAACCATCCTTTCCTAGCAAACCGTTGTTTGGCTATGTTACCGCTTTTGCTCAGCCCCTCTTATAGCGTTGCTAGTTGCAGGTGAAGTTGAAGTTTGTTCCATGTCGAAACATGGACATGTTGGGATATCACAATATCTCTTATTTAATTAATGCATCTATATATTTTGGTAAAGGGTGGAAGGCTCGGCCTTATGCCTGGTGTTTTGTTCCACTCTTGCCGCCCTAGTTACTGTTATACCGGGATTATGTTCCTTGAGTTTGCATTCCTTACGCGGTCGGGTGATTTATGGGACCCCCTTGACAGTTCGCCTTGAATAAAACTCCTCCAGCAAGGCCCAACCTTGGTTTTACCATTTGCGACCTATAACTTTTTCCCCCGGGTTTTCTAGAGCCCGAGGGTCATCTTTATTTTAAACCCCCGGGCCAGTGCTCCTCTGAGTGTTGGTCCAAACTGTCAGTCGCCGGTGGCCACCAGGGGCAACTCTGGTCTGGCCTATCGGAAGCTTGGACAATCCGGTGTGCCCTGAGAACGAGATATGTGCAGCTCCTATCGGGATTTGTCGGCACATTCGGGCGGCTTTGCTGGTCTTGTTTTACCATTGTCGAGATGTCTTGTAGACCGGGATTCCGAGACTGATCGGGTCTTTCCGGGAGAAGGTTTATCCTTCGTTGACCGTGAGAGCTTATGATGGGCTAAGTTGGGACACCCCTGCAGGGTATTATCTTTCGAAACCGTGCCCGCGGTTAAGAGGCAGATGGGAATTTGTTAATGTTCGGTTGTAGATAACTTGTCACTTGACCCAATTAAAACTCATCAACTGCGTGTGTAGCCGTGATGGTCTCTTCTCGGCGGAGTCCGGGAAGTGAACAAGGTCTGTGTTATGAATGACGTAAGTAGGTGTTCAGGATCACTTCTTGATCATTGCTAGATGACGTCCGTTCCATTGCTTCTCTTCTCGCTCTCATTTGCGCAATGTAGCCACCATATATGCTTTTGCCGCTGCAGCTCCGCCTCTTTGCACCTCCTTGTCCTATAAGCTTAAATAGTCTTGATCTCGCGGGTGTGAGATTGCTGAGTCCCGGTGACTCACAGATACTTCCAACACCAGTTGCAGGTGCCGACGATGCCGGTGCAGACGATGGCGTCGATCTCAAGTGGGAGTTCGACGAGGAACGTGGTCGTTACTATGTGTCTTTTCCTGATGATCAGTAGTGGAGCCCAGTTGGGACGATCGGGGATCTAGCATTTGGGGTTGTCTTATTTTCATCTGGATTTTGACCGTAGTCGGTCTATATGGTTGTATTTTGATGATGTATGAATAATATTTATTTATTGTGTGAAGTGGCGATTGTAAGCCAACTCTTTATCCCATTCTTGTTCATTACATGGGATTGTGTGAAGATGACCCTTCTTGCGACAAAACCACTATGCGGTTATGCCTCTAAGTCGTGCCTCGACACGTGGGAGATATAGCCGCATCGTGGGCGTTACAACAGCCCAGTTGACACCCTGCTTCCGTCTCAAAAACAAATTAGATAAATGCCACAACAAATATGGCGATTCATGAAAATGCCACTGCAATTTCCAAGATTTGAAAAATGCCACTGCAATTTTTGCAAACTTTGGAAAACGCCACTGCAATTTGCAAACTTTGAAAAACGCCACTCGAGACTTCGAAAAATGCCACTTGGGATGGCATGAAATGGCATTTTTCAAAGTTTGGAAATTGCAATGGCATTTCTTAGAAACACCAGATTTGGAGTGGCATTTATCAAATTAACCAAAAACAAAAATAACTGGGCGAGCTGCTGGGTCCCTGATGTCAGCCGCTCGTTGTGCAACTCTCTCGTTTATTGACTACGTTGACAATGGCATGGGACCCAGATGTCAGAAATCCATTACGAGGAGCCATTTTTTATTGGATTGAAATAAGGAGGCACTTTGCTTGCGTACTGCCATGACCTTGGCGGGTCCCTGCTGTCATCTTCTCCACGTACAATCATCTCCTGGTTGTGTACGCATCAACTTGGTAGGCCCACAAGTCAGCCTCTAAACCCGTGGAGGACAAATACAACCCATTTAAAAAATAACAGCCCATTCCATATGTTCAAACGGAAAGTTCAACATTCAGAGCAAAGTAACAGGTCTAATCCACATATAGAGTACTGAACTTCCACGTTGACAACCATCATAGCCAAGTTAACTATCTACTTCCACTAATACTCTAGTAGCGTACAAGACCTAACTTACTCTTAGCTAACTAGATGATGCCGGCCGCCATCTGCGGTACACGCTAAACGCCGGCACCGGCGTCCTCCGCCTCGCCTCGGACTTGCCAGAGGTGTGATAGGGCGCGTTGCTCACGCACGTTGGCCCTTTCCATGCCGGCGTGGTCCACCGAAGCTTCGGCTTCTAAGCGGGAAACCCACTTGATGAGCTGGTAGTAAAAATCGGCGTCGCGAACGCGTGCGTGCCCGACAGCCTCCAAGGCTATTTGCCGGGCGCCGGCCTCCACGTAGTCGGCCCACGTGCGGGCGCTCTGCTCGCGACTCAGAGCGTCGGTGCGCTGCTGCTCCATGTCCCGCTGGCGGCGCAAATCGGTGATACGCTGCTCATCCGCCAAGCGGTCGCACTCCAACAACTCCTACTCCTCCGCCAGGCGGTCGCGCTCCAACAAGTCCTCGATCTCCGCATTGCAATCTAAAGACCGGTAGAATGCCTCCTCCCTCCGTCTGCCTTCCGGTGAAAAACCGAACACTAGTTCCGGCGGTGACCGCCTCCGGCCATGCCTATCGCGGACGGGTGGGGGCATGGAGGACGTGGCGAGAGCGAGGATAAGTGGCGAGCAACGTCGGGCCGGTGGGGGCTTATGAGGATAGGGCGAGTTGGGTCACGGTGCCACCACAGAAGGCCGAGAAACAGTACTTATAAGCGGAAGGTAGCGCGACGGTCATCGGAATTCAATGCATAATGAAGCAGGCATGGCTTAGCACGCCAGCTTGCTGTGGAAAACTAGAGAAACTAAAATTCTGACTGTGTCGTCCCGTCCCGTCCGTGCTGGGTCGCACGCCGGCCTTACGGTCAAACGAGTGCACTCGAATCATCTCCCTCCTTGTCAATAATGATTCCACGGATTTAAAAGGCCCGCAACAATTAAAGCGCATCTTTTTTCGCATCAGTTAGTTGCCTTAATTACGGCCGGCTGCATGCGGGCACTCAAAATCGCTCCCAGCCAGTACGCGGAGCAGCATGCAACGAGTCGCAGCCGAGGGCATTAATTGATGAACTTTAGCTGGGAGATAAGGCATTTGCGAACGTTTTTGCTAGCAGTTTCTTCAGATTCGCATGGCATTTTCTTCAGAGCAGCTTGTCAGTTTCTTCAGAGGTAGGCATTTCTATTCAAAAAACTGCCACTTCGGATCTTGCGTCGCAACTAAAACAGCCAGGAGCGCATTAGTAGGCTAGCTAGTGATCGATCGGTAACTTGTAAACACTGAGCGAACAGATATAAGGAACTGTTAATGCATCTCAATGATTCACAGATCATATACAAATATGTAGCTCCAAAAGCAAAGATCATCCACAACTAAAACCAACTATTATGATTCCCATACATAAGATCAACATGTTAATGCATCTCAATGATTCACAGATCATATACAAATATGTAGCTCCAAAAGCAAAGATCTAGAAAAAACATATGTTCTTCCTACTAACATGGATGCTTCTCTTGGCCAACATTCAGTACAGACTGAATGGAAAATTTGTTTGTGAAGTCTACAATTCCTCTTGCAAACGTAAGTGGTTTCACCAACAGCTGGAACCATGGGAATGAACCACACATGATGGAGGAACATCCACTGCAATATGATTTGGTCTTCTCTTGATCACACGGCGAGACTATTTTCGAAATACAAACTTTAACTTAGGCAAAATGATGCCCATTGTATAATCAGACCAAAGCAATGAAGCACCTAGTGTTGGCCAATAAATAGTACAGTACTACTTTTCTGCAGTCCATGAAGTGACTATCCAATCTTTCTGTGTCTATTTTCAAATGGCACTGCATGCAGTGACTATACATTCTCTTGTGCAGTTCAACCAAAATTGCGGTCACTTTGTGTGTTTGCTAAATAGCAATGGGCAGACATCTCTGTCTGCACAAATATCAAGCAGCTAGTAAACATATACCCCACCTTGTATTTTCAGTTTAAACATGTCTCTTCCGCTTAGATCTGTCATGTTTTGCACTAGACAATTTGATACAGTCATGTTTTGCCCTGGACAATTTCATACTGAATTGATTTGCTTGTTCAGAGCAGAAATATAGCGCCTATTCTTCATCAGACCAAGGATACCCATGTTCGCAGTGATGGAAGAGGTGAAATTGATACAACCAAAATTGAGCATCCAGTCATTGAATCATGTCCTGCACCTCCAATGTAGGTCCACCCTGCCAATAAATTCACATGCAAACCACTAGTATTACTATCTAATGACAGTACAAAAAGAGTAGCAAGATAGTAGCAAACCATGTACCTTCTTAATGAACAGCTCATAGTGCCACCAATTGGATATAAAAGTTTGGGAGAAAACATGCTCCTAATGTTGAACTAGTTGGACTTTTTGTGCAGTTCCACTAAACTCGAGCATCCCTGTTTGCATAGATATTGAAAGTGTGATTACTATAAAAGTGGCACTAGTTGAAGCATAGACTCACAAATATAAGCATTCCAATTTCTTAATGGGAAAAGGTAGCAAGACTGTTTCTAACCACCTTTTTGAAGGAATAAATAAGGCAACAGAGGCTGACGTCAGAAAGGCATATATAGTTCTTTCTGAAAGAATGATTGATTCCTGACCTTTCCTCTTCTTTTAAGCATATTTTGTGCAGTTCAACTAAAATAAAATTCCATCACCGCCTTGACAATTCAGTGACACTGTACAAAAGGAAATGACTTAACATTACATCATGATGTCAGGTATGTAGTCGACAGGCATTAGAGACAAACTTACAGACCTCCTCCGATAACATAATGAACATTAATTTTAACAAAGGTGTGACTAGCTTTACCGGGATAATTTGAGTGAACTCTATACCCTCTGTACCTTAATATAAGAGGTTTTTGCGGTTCAGTTTAAAGTACCCAAACATCTACTAGTATTTAGAAAAATAGGTAGTAGTTTTCTTGAGCACATATCTGGGAAAGCTTGCCACCCTTTATTTATGTCCATACGCTAATGCAACACCATTCGAAATTTCGAATACTACAAATATACACTAATCCAGTGGCTAGTGCAACAGTAGAGTAGTTATTTTATTACAGGGTACAGTACAATGGTTTTACTGAACAGATTTCAATAAACTCTGGCACTCGAAGATTTCTATAAGAATTAACAATACAAAATGTAAAGGTAACACGTTTCAGCATTGGTATACTAGCTGTGCATGAGCATTAACCAAATACAAAAGTCTGAAGGTAACTAGCATTATTAACTAATGACAGTATAAAAAAATTGCAAACCATGTACCTCCAAGGTAAATATCATTTCGAACTCGGGGGGACCTTAAAAATTGCTATCCCAATCTTGATAATCGATCAAACATAAAAACTTGATCGAACAAATCAAGAGAACAGCCGGAGGAGGAGGTGCCCACTCTTAACCTTTCCTCTTGTCTTCATAATTTTTTGTGCAGTTTAACCAAAATAAAATGACATCATCGGCTTGGCATTTTGGTGACACTGTACAAAAAAATTAACTTATCTCATGAAAGTGAGGTATGTAATCTATAAGCATTAACAGTGCAAAAATCTGAAGGTAGTAACAAGTTTCATCGTTGGTATACTGGCTGTGCAACATCATTAGAATGCCTTAGTTGAAAAATCTTTAATACATCCACAATCAATAGCTAACCCTGAAATAATCCAGTGACATTAAATGGCATTGCTTAAATTTATCGGTGGCATTAGACTGAGTGCGGCATTAGTTAAATGTGGCATCACTTTAGTAGTAGCATTGCTTGACTTGACTGTTGGCGTTATACTAACAGCAAAAAAGTTAGACTAAGAGCATGCGAGGCCCATTCGGACAGTGGGCGCACCAGTACGATGTACCTCCACGGACGCATAGAGTGGTGAGGGAGGTATGGTTTCCCAGAGCAACAAATATCCAGGCAGCATATGTGGATTACGTCCCATTTTTGTTATGTTTAGCCACCTTTTTCCTATGTGAGGACAACAAACCGATCGACCTGGTCATTCTCTATTGCGTTGTCATGCCTTTCTACCCTTCTTCAACCAAGAGACACGAGACTCGTTCCTTAGCTACTGATTTTCCCCTTCTCAACCTAGATGCGGGTTTGATGCCTACTCTCTTGGACAGTACAGTCTCCCTTCCTTTCCTTATTCAACCCAGACATGGATTAGTCTGCATGAAGTAGGGTTTCCTTTAATAGTGCAAATTAAGGTTTTCGTCTGCGTGACCAGCAGAGCAGAGGATAGCAAATTGGGAAGATGGTGGAGTGGAAAAAGATCCACATGCAGCGACATGGCAGATGGGGCAATAGAACAAGGGTATGGTTCAAAAAGAGGTAGCATACCTGAGGGTCGGCGGGAAGTGGCTTCGCTCGTGGTCATCGTCCTCCACATGCACTCTGACAGCAAGCTTGGGGACGGAGGCCATCCCGCGCGGGCGATAGGTCTGAGAGGACGGCCTTGTCGTCAGTGCGTGACCTCGCTCGCCGATGACGAGTGCGTCAACACTGCACGTCCTTTTCTTCCCTGGTGGATCTGTGACCACCGGTGAGGATGGAGAGAGAGGCCGTCTTTTTTAGATCTGGAGAGGGTGATAGTGTGAGAAGCAAGTGGGCAGCCCTTAGCAAGAAAGCTCTGAAGCTCCAGCCTATATATCTTTTTTATACTACTAGTACTAGAGGTGGAGTAGTGGTAGAGTAGTTTATATTTTCTCCGCAAACAGTACCAGTTAGTCGTGCTTCAAAACTGAACGACACGCCATTAAAAAAATAAAGTCGAGAAATAATGCGGCACCTCGGGCCAACGCGGCCAGATCGCATTTTGCACGAGAAATTACACATGATGTTTCGTTGACATGTGGTCCCGTTCCAACATGTCAGTGAGACGACGGCGAGTCCTTTTGTACAATTTCCGAAAGGACGTGTAGGCCGGGGCGCCTCTTCGTGTACCGTGGCAAACTGGCAACCGTCCATCGACTCTTCGCCTTCCCCTCTCGATTTGGAACTGTTGTCGCACGCTCTTCCTCCCTCCTCCATTTGCCTTCACCCTTCCTTCTGCCATTGTTCGATCGTCTTCTCCATGGAGGGAACTAGCCAGAAACGACCCCGTTATTCTTGCCCCGATCTGAAAGATGACATGGTGAGGGAACTCATTGATCGGTGCGACGTCATCACCTCGGCTAGCATGGCAGGTTCGTTCAAGCCCATTCTCGACTCAACTAATAACATCATTACAAGGAACCCAAGGGTACAGGAGCGGTTTGATCTCCCTTATCTTCTTCGCTATAAGCCTGTTCGCATGGGCGCGGACGACGGAGGCCTCGCCTTGTGCAAGTTGATGCCGCTTGATAATGATACGTGTGATGTCAAGATGCCATCGCTTAAGGGTAAGTCCTGGGCTGGCACAAATGGAGATTGGGTTGTTTATATTGGGTACAATTGCGAGTGGGAACTTGTGAATGTGTACACTCGTCAGCGGATTCCACTTCCAAAAATCTCCGAGTGCCCTGAGGTTGAGCACACAGGTGATCTACGTACGTTCAAATACGATCATGGTGACTGTCGTCTACTGAAGATAGCAATTTGTCGAGTTCCCAACTGCTCTTGGAATTACAAGAACTATCAAGTTGTTGCTATCTTCGACAAGCTTGTTGCCGTCCTTCGTGGTTCGACCGGATGGATATTGCTCAAAAATCAGTTTCTATACACGGATGTGTACTGTGATGCAATTGAATACGAGGATCTTGTGTTTGCTGCCACCACTTGTGGCACTGTTTTTGCATGGGATCCTCGTAGTTTCAGTACGTTTGTCTTCCACCGTAATTATAATTGTTTCATCCACATGCATGCGGGTTAGCAAGTTTCCCTTTACTAATTAACCTTCTTCTTGTGTTTCCAAGGTCCTGTGAACATTCCACCACCTATAATTGAAAAAATTTATAAGCAAGGGGGAGATGACGATGGTGATGATCACGAGCATGAGGAGGAGCAGAACTTATATACTCAGTGGCGCCTGGCAACTAATTCCGATGGATCACCTCTTCTTGTCTGTATACAGTGCACTCAGACTGTTACTACTGAGGAAGCAGGTGTTGTCTCCCATGGTCGC
Organism: Triticum aestivum; assembly: GCF_018294505.1. NCBI lineage: Eukaryota > Viridiplantae > Streptophyta > Magnoliopsida > Poales > Poaceae > Triticum > Triticum aestivum. The sequence goes on along the minus strand of NC_057802.1, from coordinate 441,796,069 downwards.
CCTCTCTTGACCTATTCCAACACCCGTTGCATGGTATTCAGGACGGATACTAGTGTGCTAGCACAAACACCTTCTCCCTGGTTCAGTATTGATAGTCTTGGAACAAACTCGCTCTTCCTTGGACCAAACTATCCAATGATGGTGAAAGGCGATCCAGCTGCTGTTGACACAACGTTACTACCATTTATGAGAAGCAACTGTATCTACACCTCGGACATTTCAGTGGTTCCCTACCCTGGTCCTGGTATATGCCACTTCAGCCTGGATGATCAGTCCTGCGTTGCTCTCGATATTGACAATAGCTGGCGCTTCCCAGAGCACCTATGGTTCAAAGCAAGCGTTTCCAACGCCGAGGATTGGTTGAGTTGAAGTTCATTTCATTGCTTGTTATTTGTTGTGTGATGAAAACTTTAGTATTTGCTAGAATGTTTTGTTGGAAATAATCTATAATCCAACATGTATCCTCGTTGTCGTTGTGTGTTGATGACTTGTTGTATTTAATGAATGGTACATTTCAGTTGTGAATGCATGTCATAGACTCAATTTATGGATGGTTTTCGAGTCACTTCTTGGAGTGTGAGTACCGTAGTAGTATAGCCAGCATCCGGTTAGTATATTAAGTTGCCACATCACATAGAGCCAACCTAATATTGGAGTATGCTAGCCCTCCACCGGCGCGCCGCTTCAAATGGCGGAGGAAGTGAGAGGTCGCGTCACCTTGTGTCCAGATCTAAGATGCCACGTGTACCAGATGAATGACTCCAAGTTCGACCACCGTGATGTTAGGTGCGAGCCCAGGAACACTGTTGGAGAGACCCCCCTCATAATATTCCTACATTGGTTGTTTGATTCATAGGATAGAATGCTATAGGATTTTTTTCCTATGTAATCATCTTTTAATTGGCAATCTAGCATCCACTCCAACTTTTTGTTTCACTTCCTTTGTTCCTACGAAGAGAGTACTTGCTCTAAATGATGTGCCGCTGCAAGAGCGGCCTATATTTATTAACCATGCTCTAAAAAGGTGGACCAGCTTTGGCTATAGTAGTACTGTACTAGGTTAGTAGGTGACCTTGCGCTTGGCTCTTCTCCTCTTCCGGAAGTCGAACAATAATGATGGTACTACAGTAGTACTTCTGGCAATCTGACACCAAATGAACTGCTGCACGTCCACCGCTTGTAAGCAAAAGTTTCTCCTCGTGCTGCGAGCCACCGCGCACGCGTTGGCGAGGGAGAAGGCGTAGTAAGCAAGCTTCTCGTCGTTCTGCGAGTTGATGGGACACATCAAAGTTATTTATTAGTACTCTTGGAGTAAACTCGCTCTTGGAGTAAACTCGCTCTTCCTTGGACAAAACTATCCAATGATGGTGAAAGCCGATCCAGCTGCTGTTGACACAATGTTACTACCATTTATGAGAAGCAACTGTATCTATACGTCGGACATTTCGGTGGTTACCTACCCTGGTCGTGATATAGTAGGCCGCTTCAGCCTCGATGATCAGTCCTACGTTGGCCTCGAGATTTACAATAGCTGGCCCTTCCCAGAGAATCACTTGTGGTTCAAAGCAAGCATTTCCAACACCGAGGATTGGTTGAGTTGAAGTTCATTTCATTGCTTGTTATTTGTTGTGTGATGAAAACTTTAGTATTTATAATCTATCCTCGTTGTTGTTATGGGTTGATGACCTGTTCTATGTAATAAAATGATATGCCTGTGATAAACTTACTAAATTTATGAATGGCTATCGAGTCGCTTCTCTGAGTGGGTGCTGCGACGAGGCAAAAAATATTTTCCGAATACATAATTGTACGTGCATTGCAACAGGTTATCGGATGAGGCCAATCAACAATAGTACACTATTTGTACTAGCTTCACATGCTGCACTATCTCTACGTCTACGTACGTAATACAACAATTTTTAAACTTGAGACCAACCCCCCATCCTCACAAAGAACACTTTTTAATCTAGCACAGACTCCAGGAAATTTGGCCACAGTGTGAGGTGGGCCATATGTTAATGTGTTCGCTGTACGTAACCAGCACCTCGAATCCTCGATACTACTACTATAAGTAGTACTAGGAGTAGTAGGGTGGCATGGGCCAGAACAAGCATTCACGTCCAGGAGTACGGCACACACCACCAGCACGACTTCCATCTGACACCATATTTCTTGGAGTCCGTGCTACAGCAATCTCTTCAACCTAGTCGTTTCTCTAACTCAGCCATCGCGCGGCGGGCGAGGTGGGGGTTTGCCGATAGTCGGTTTCCTCAACTGCGGTCCCACTTGTAAGGCCAACTCCAATGCACAACCCCAAACGGACCTCTGTTTTGCCCGGATTCTGTCCGTTTGGGTAGGGCAATGGGGTCGTGTCCGGGCCATTTCTCGGATGCAGTGGTCGTGCGCCGAACGCGCGACCGCATCCCGGCCGCGTACATTTTTCTTTGCAAACACATATCTTTTTTTCATCATTGATTTTTTGGTACATGGAAATACATCACCAAAATTTTGACTAGAAAAGCAAGACCAAAGAAAACAAGAACCACAAGAATACATTTTAGAAGATATCCAACTTCCATAACTGTTCCTGTAAGTTGGATTAGTGCCTTCTCGATGCATTCATTATTGATCTGCGGAGGCCCAATCTTGCGTGCTTCTTTCTTCTTCGAGTGTAAAGAAGTAGACGTGTCTAGCCTCTATTCTATCAACAAGTGCACTAGTCTCATCTCTAGCCTCTATGCTAGCTAAAAGTGCTAGAACATCTACTAAATTGTGCTCTATCAATATATCATTGTACTCTTCTTCCCAATGCCAAAACTTGCATCCATTCTACACAATAAAATTTTAAGTTAGCACAACTAGTCTAATCTGAGAGCACAACCGAAGATTTGCTTGAGTTCTTCCTCCTTTTGCCAACACGTGGGACATCCAGCATCCAGGTCGTGTCATGCAAGAAAATAGAGTGGTAGGTGAAGCCACGTGATGTGCATCTTGGGTTAAACTGTAAATATAATCTTACTACTCTTGAGTAACTCCAAAAGTGGCCACCGAAGATCTTTATTGGATTTGTTTTTCATCACCAGCACGTCGAGGTGAAAGATGTGCAGGTTCAGTGGGTCCTCTTGCGTTTTCACTGACATGTGGGACCGCATATGAGCAAACAGACGATGGGCTCCGCACGTTTGCTGGCTGGCTGAGAAGAGAGATAGAGGAGAGCCGAGCACGGACTCCAGGAAATTTGTTCTACGTACTCGATATAGTGGAGTAACCAGCACCTCGATATAGTGGGGTGGCATGGGCCATAACTAGCATTCATGTCTAGCAGTACGGCACACACCACCCACACGAGTCCCATCCGACACCAATTTTCTTGGAGTCCATGCTAGCTATAGCCATCTCTTCTCCCTCCTGTTTTCTCAACCATCGCGCGGTGGGCGGGGTGGGGGTTTGCTGATAGTCGGTTTGCTCAACTGCAGTCCCACTTGTAAGTGAAAATGCAACACAGCACACATTCCCCCTTGAGCGGCGTGCCAGACAAACCGTGTGGGGGTGCGACGCGAACACGGCAGGCTTTTCCTTTTGAACTTGTAACTTGTAAAATTTGGTTCTGCTCCATGGGGCGACCGATAGATAGAAATAACGATTTTCCCTAGAGTAATGAGAAGTTTGGTTCTGGCACGGTTCATGCATGTAGTACGTAGGAAAATTATGAAGTTGATGCAAAACGTAAGATAATTACTAGTAGTACCATATACTACTACATGGATTTGACAGAAAGATAAAGATACATACGGATCCATCAACGACATCCTCACGCCCTAGTGCACCGGGTCACTAACCGACGTGTGAGGAGCAGCGGCGTTGGCGGCAAGCTCAACGTGCTTCTAAACAATGTCGTCCAAGGTTGCCCTGCGGTCCAAGAAGGCCAGCGTCCTATCGTCCTCCTCTTGCATGTAGTAGTCCTTGTGGACGATTTGCGCGTAGACGTGGGTGATTATGTCGATGGTGTCTTGCTGTGCCAGGCGCTGCGCGGCGAGCGCGACCTCGAGGTGGACATTCTCCGGCGCGACGGCGAGCACTCGCAGGGCCACCAGTGCGTCGAAGAGGTTGTCACCATAGAGGCTGTTGAGGGTGGCAGGCATCGCAGAGCCTGGGCGCGTGGGCTGGAGGCGTATGTCAAGGTCGTCCGCGAGCTTCTTGACGACGATGAACTTGTCGAGGAAGCCGATGAGGACCTCGTCGAACAAGTGGACGAAGCTGTTGTCCAAGCGGCCCCTCGCCCTGGCGGCCTCAAGCACTACCTGGAGACATTCCTCGGTGCCAGGATCCAGGCCGGCGTCGTGGACCATCTGGCACAGCCGGCTGATGCTCGCGCTCATCGCCTCCATGGGTCTAGCTTCTAGTCAATTGATCTTGCGATTGGAGTGATCACTCTTGCCCTTAGGTGCGTAGGTGCGTAGGATTTCGTAGATTGGACTGGCCGGAGCCTTTATATGAGAAGTGCAGACTGCGTTGAATTCACGTGCGTGTTGGCCATCTAATCCTCGCCCCTCTACTGCACCTGCCTTTGGCTGTATGACAGGTTGGCCAGCCACCCGTTGGACCCACGTGTCATACACCCAAAGGCAGGTGCAGTAAGTCAATGAAGCTGCGTCCCCCTCCGTGCCCATGCATGCTTTCATTGACTTGAGACTACCAAACATCACATGCGGTGGTTAGTTCATTGCATGTAATCCTATTAAGTAGCAAAAAGACATTAAGTTACCTCGCCGATAGGAATAAAACAATACACCATGTATTTATTTACAAAGGGAGTATAGCCAGCATCCGGTTAGTATATGAAGTTGCCACATCACATAGAGCCAACCTAATATTGGAGTATGCTAGCCCTCCACCGGCGCGCCGCTTCAAATGGCGGAGGAAGTGAGAGGTCGCGTCACCTTGTCTCCATAAACTGAGATGCCACGTGTACCAGATGAATGACTCCAAGTTCGACCACCGTGATGCTAGGTGCGAGCCAAGGAACACTGTTGGAGAGACCCCCCTCATAATTTTCCTACATTGTCGACGACGAGGTGCCTATGGTGACTTCGTAAATTTCAAGATGATAGTGCCATGCGTGTGTGCGTTCATAGGGGTGAGTGTATGCGCGTGTATATGAGCGCTTGCATCTGTACTGTGTAAAAAACGTAAATGCGTGTCAAAAAGAGACTAGTCAGTATACTCAATATTGTGCACCTCGGAGAGGAAAGCGATAGAACTAGTACGTATTTATTTACGGTGCAGATTCACTCATTTTACTCCATATGTACTCCGTCTCGGTGTAGTCTAGTCACTTGTTGAAATCTCTAGAAGGGCAAATACTCCTTTCTGGTTTACAGGGCTATACTAGCAAGTAGTTGTACGTACTAGTACAATAGTGGGCTCACATAGCAATTTTGTCTCATGCAAGAGCCTGGCTATATGCGTGCTCCAATGTTCGCAACTGCAACGTTCGGTTTGCGCTTGGCTCTTCGCCTCTTCAAGAAGACGAACAATGATGTTACTACTACTGCTTCTACAGTGTCAAATCCACTGCTGCATGTCCGTCCACCGCAAGCGGGACGGATAGCTTGTTGTAGAAGTACTACTAAGCAAAAGCCTGTCCTCGTTTGCGAGCAACCGCGCGCATGGGTGAGGGAGAAGGCGTGTAGTAAAATCAAGCTTCTCCCCGTTGTACGAGTTGACGCGACACATCATAGCACTGGCCCCACATGCTTGCCTCTAAACTTGGCTGAAAGACCCGTAGTGTACAATATATTTGCTGCAACCTCTAACATTTACCCGCCACAAATTAAAATATATGTGGCCGTATGCATCGTTCTGATGCAGAGGCCGGGGAGTCCCCCCTTTTCAAAAATAACAAATTAAAATATATATTCCTGTCTTGACCAGATGAGCATGCAAACTACAATCACCAGGGTGTCAGGTAGGGCCAGAAGACTAATTTTTTTAAAAAAACTTCGAGACGGCCACATAGCATGGAGCCGACCCCAACGATTTTAAGCTTACAGGCACGGTACACGCTATCCTAGACTACTCTACACATGAAACTGCCACACGAGTGTCCGGGCTGCGCTTGGCTCTTCACCTCTTCGGGAAGTCGAACAATGATGGAGTACTACTGCACTGGAGGAGTACTACAGTACGCTTCTGGCCATCTGACACGGATTGAACTGCTGCATGTCCACCGCGTGCGGGAGGGAGAGCGTGTAGCGAAAGCTTCTCCTAGTCTTGCCAGCCACCATGCTCATGGGTGAGGGAGGGACGCTCCTGCCTTTGCGTGTATGACAGGTGGGCCCGACAGGTGTGTGGCCAACCTGTCATACATCCAAAGGCAGGTGCAGTTAAGTCCGTGAGAGAGCGGATAATCAAACTTGTCGTTGATGTACGAGTTGACGCGACACATCAAAGCACTGCACTCGATATATTTCAATAATTTGCGTTTACCGATGCATTAATTACAACGCATGCATGCATGCCGTGACTCTCCTTTTGATACTTGCATGTGTTAGTTTAATGCACCTTGAAGTAGTATAAAATATGTGATGGTAAAGCTTTGTAATACCCTGGCCCAAGTCGAGAGATGGTTGTGCACGAGGAGGGCGAGATCATGCAGACCGAACATGACCCGGCGATGGAGCTCTCTAAGGTCTCGATGGACCTCACCGTGCTCCACTGCCCCTTGTGCCTCCGCCCCTTGAATTGTGATTTCTCAACGAGTTGTGCTAAACTTCTTGTGAATTGTGGTGGTTTTCAATAATGAAAATAGGAAGGGGCAAGCCCTTCTTTGATCAAAAAAAAAATTAATCGTCCTTATATATTCACCAGTCTTGCTATAAGTCGCAGTAGATGCTATATAGGCCCGTCGGATCTTACATCAAGATCCGTGCTTTCAAATTTTCCTTTTTCTCTCTTAAATCTCAGTCGAGTGAGACATAGCCACGCCATTAAACAGAGGCTCGGGCGCCATTAATGGAGACCTTGGGAGAGAGGTGGACGGCAGATGGAGGTCAAAGGGCTCTCCTCCCGATAAGCACGCGCAAGGGTCTGATCGCACGCCTCTCGTACTCAAATAGCTACCCTGCACGGCGCCTCCTAGCTAATAAAAAATGGGGACGCGTGGCGGCACGTAAATGGTACTAGTAAGTAGAACGCCCACGGTTTCAATAATACTTGTGTTTCTGATTGTAACGTGACAACACTTGTTCCAAAATGACTTTGTTGATTGTTAATGTGTGCGCCTTCGCAAATCGGACTGCAAATTTACCACAGCATGTTGGTGCCATGTCATGGCACCAAGCCAAGTTTCATTATTTTCATGCGTGTTTTGGATTTACAGGAATTAAAAAACTAAGTTTCTCAATGTTTCCAACCCAGCCACGACGCCCAGAATTTTGAATTTGTTATTCCCATTTCTTGCATGGAACCTAGAAATTTACCCGAGGACACACATGTGATTTTTCAACCAACTTTGGTGCACTGGAACATGTGCTTGTATTTCAAATTTGAATTATGCACACAAAGGTGACACGTTCCCTCCCAGAACCACGAGCCTTCTTGAGAGAAGCTCTGATTTGCAAGAAGCTTATACCAAAAAAAATTCCTATTCGGCCATTTTTTTTACCACGGCATGGTACTGCCATGACATGACACCATGAGAAGTTTCATGATTTTAAAACCAAGTTTCTCAATGTTCTCGACCGAGCCACGATGCCTAGATGTTTGAATTTTATTCTCATTTTTTGCATGGGACCTACTCCCTCCTTCCATCTATGTAGGGCCTAATGTGTTTTTCAAGACAGCCTTTGACTATTGACAAGATTAATAGCACATGAGATGTATACTATGAAAATTATATTATTGGAAGCTCCTTTGACATACAAATTTGAAGGTATGCTTTGTGTAAGTTGCATGTCATATATTATTGCTCTAACGTTTGGTCAAAGTTAGCCTCGAAACATGCATTAGGACCTATATAGATGGAAGGAGGGAGTAGAAATTCACCCGAGGACACAAATGTGATTTTCAACCAACTTTGGTGCACGGGAGCATGTGCTTGTAGTTCAAATTTGAATTATGCACATTAAATGAACAAAAACTCAAATAATGTGTAAATAAGGCCAAACGAAGCCGGAATAATTCCAAAATTTAACAGGGCACTCATGTAGTTCTATGTTGCCTTTGTAAATAAACTCAGGGGGACAACTATATCGTTTCGCACTCAAAGGTGGCACGTTCCCTCTCAGAACCATGAGCCTTCTTGAGAGAAGCTTCAGTTTGCAAGAAGCTTATACCAAAATCTGTTCCTATTCGGCCAATTTTTTTACCACAACATGGTAGTACCATGACATGACATCCATGCCAATTTTCATGTTTTTCAGACGTGTTTTGGATTTTCAAGAATTTTAAAACCAAGTTTCTCAATGTTCTCGGCCGATCCACGATGCCCAGATGTTTTAATTTTATTCTCATTTCTTGCATGGGACCTAGAAATTCACCCAAGGACACAAATGTGAATTTTGAACCAACTTTGGTGCACGAGAGCATGTGCTTGTAGTTCAAATTTGACTTATGCACATTAAATGACCAGAAACTCAATTAATGTATAAAAAACGACAAACGAACCCGGAATAATTCCAAAATTTAACAGGGCACTAATGTAGTTCTATGTTGCCTTTGTTAAGAAACTCAAGGGGGGACAGTGTATATCGTTTCACACTCAAAGGTGGCACGTTCCCTCTTAGAACCACGAGCTTCCAAATAGGCCCAATTTTTTACCACAACATGTTAGTGCCATGACATGACGCCATGCCAAGTTTCATGATTTCCAGGCGAGTTTTGGATTTACATGAATTTAAAATCAAAGTTTCTCGATGTTCTCGGCCGAGTCATGACGCCCAGATGTTTGAATTTCTTTCTCATTTCTTCCATGGGACCTAGAAATTCAACCAAGGACACACATGTGATTTTTCAACCCACTTTGGTGCACCGGAGCATGTGCATGCAATTCATATTTAGATTATGCACATTAAAAGTCCAGAAACTCAATTCATGTATAAAAAGGCCAAATGAACCCGAAATAATTCCCAAATTTAACAGGGCACTCATATAGTTCTATGTTGCCTCTGTAAATAAAATCAGGGGGGAGGCAGTGTATATCGTTTCGCACACAAAGGTGACACGTTCCCTCTCGGAACCACGAGGCTTGTTGAGAGAATCTCCGGTTTTGCAAGAGGCTTATACCAAAACTTGTCCCAATTCAGCCAAAAATTATATGTATGAAAACATGGTTTAGATTATCCCAAACATCTCGCTACCTAGACCAATAATGTACTATGATTTGAATTCAACATAAAATGGATATAAATATTTGAATTGGAGAGCGCATGGTACATGTAGTTCATAGTGCAATATGATTACTGCTATATGTATGTTTTTTGTTATCAAGATAATATTTAAATTATTGTATAACTTGACAACAATCGTATTCAAATAAGGAAAATTGATTCAAATTTAGTCCATATGGTAGACGACAATATATATGTTCACATGGTGGAGTAAAATGTTCATATATGATGGAAGATCAAAATGTACGACTACATCAATTATAAACCGCAAGGTCACCTAACGATATATTTGAATTCAACATAACGTGGATTCAAAAATTGAAATTCGAGATCATGGCATCTGTAATCATATAAAAAGGGATATTACTCTTTGTTTGGTGGGAATTGATTTTTTTTGTTGTTGTTGAGGGAAGTGCGAATCGATTTGGTACTGTGCAGGGTAATCTTGTTCTCCCGATTTTTTTTACATTTTTCTTGTAGTTTTTTCAATGGCATCTATAGCAATATAGTAAAAGGGGACATGACTCTCTTGTGTCTTGTATGAATTGTTTTTTTACACGTTAAGTTTGTTCTACCGAACAAGGAATCCGCACCTTGTTATCCCGAAATTTTCAAGCTCGAGTATCTTTTGTCTCACCTGCTTTGAAACTCCCGCTTCTTCAACCCACGCCGCGCCTTGTTATCCCGAAATTTGGACGCGCGCGAGAACTCCCTCCTCATCCGAAATCGCTCCCGCAGCCCAGACACGTGAAATCCCCCTTCTACCCCTCAGCCGGAAATGAAGCTCCATGTCGCGGTGTCAAAACCGGTGGGGGTACGCTGGTAACTTACCCTACATTTCGGACAAGCGCGTCCCTAAGCTTGGCTCCCCCCTCCCCCTTCGCCCCCCATTCATACACCGAGGCCGCGAAAACCCGCGAAACCCCACGCTCCTCCGTCGGCCTCCCGACCGCCGCCCAGCCGGAGACTCTTCCTCGACTAAGTCGTCCACCGCAACAGCTCGCCGTCCCTCATCCACCGCACCGGATGAGGATCCGTTGTCGATCTCGTCGTCCCGCCGGATCAGCCGCCCCGTCCTCCACCTCCAAGGAGCTGCCCCGACGTTCGCCTCGTCTATCGCGCCACCTCAATCCCCACAACGCCGTCTTGACCTGCCCCACCGGAACCGCAGCACCCTCACCAATTCCTCCGATGAAGCCGAAGCCAACTCGGCGCCACCAAGGAGGTTCTGCACTCACCGCTGCATTTTATCTTTTATTCGATCTCACAGGGCTGCCGGTGCTCGATACCGAGCAGACATTGCGCGTCTCCATCGATGGCGCCGTCGCCGGCCACATCATCCACGGCGTCTCTCCCCCATGTCGTTGCTTCCTCGGCGGCGACTTCCACAACGGCACTAGCTGCAGCTGCTCCGGCTCTCGCTCGCACTGCGGCTCTGTTCTTGCTGTCGGTCGCGCTGCTGCACTGCTCCTGCTTTCGTTCGTGCTGCTGCTCTGCTCTTGCTCTCGCTTGCGCTGCTGCTGCTGCTGCACGACCTCCGGCAGCTACAGGAGTTGCTGCTTTAGCACTTGCTCGCGGTGCTACTGCACGACTTGCTCTCTGCTAGTGCGTTCCCTGCTCGAGCGTCTGCTGATTTAGATCACTGCTTCTCTGCTACTAGTGCTCGAACGCCCTAAACATCTATTGCAATGCTCTGTTACTAGTTCAATTGGTTTCGACAGTAAAATTCAGTTTCGGCTGTGAAGTTCATTTTCTTCAGTTAAGTTCAGAGTGAACAGTACTTACAACATCTGTCGGAGCGGCCGTGGCGCAGCTGATGCGTTTTGCATCTAGCACTTTTTGGTGATGTATTTTACATCATCTATTGCAGATGATATTAGGGTCCCACTTCAGATTAACGTTGTCTGTCTTGTCATGCTTCAGCCTCGTCGCCGTACACCTTAGCGGAGCTACTCCAACGACAGAACCGTCCATAACAGCGGAGCAGTACCCTCGGCGCCGTTTCCACAGGCCTCAGATCTTCTTCCCCGCCTCCGACAGTCACACCAGCATCATCACCATCCTCCACGTCCAACCCAATGATGCCGAGGTCCACAAGGCTATGCCAAAGAGGTTGTACACTCGTCGCATCACTTTGTTTCTCCATTCCTCTGTTCTTCCAATTCATGTGAGCCAAACACCTAGGTTGACTGAAATCCTATGTTTCCAAATGCTCTATTTTGCACGTGCATTCCTATCCCATTCCTGTGTTTTTCCTGTCCATGCGTTTATAGAATCCTCCAATTGTAAGGAGCCCTTACAGATTTACTTCATTTTCAGATAGGCGTCAAAGAAAACTCTGTGTGTTATGTCCTGCTCCTTCCCTGCCGTCATCCACCCCACCTGAGGTGCACCATCGACAGAAGCATTCACTGCAGCAGAGATCCCCCTGCAGACTTCCTTTCGCCGCCTCAGATCATCTTCCCCGTTGCCGGCAGCCACGCCAACTGCATTACCATCATCGACTGAACAGATGAACCTGAGGACTACACAGTTCCGGAAGAGAGGTCGCAGTCTTTCGTGTTTGCTTACGTTATACATCGGTTATTATTACCTGCTACTTTATCGTTCAATCTTGAGTTTTGAATTGCCCATGGGTCTCATATCGAGCCAGCAACGAATAGTATCTGTCTACTATCTGGTTCATCTGGGGTCTTCTATGTGGTTCATGTTGGGTGGGCAACAAACAATAGATGATCCATTGTCTATCTTTTTAAACTGAAGCTATAATCTACCTCCTATCATTAGTTTTGGATCCATCCACTCGTTTGCTACCATCAGTCTTGATTTTTGCATGCACCCCTTAGGCCTTACAAAATCTAACTATTTTTTTATTATGCATGTCAGATATTGTACACAATCGTACTGAACATGTAGAGAAAAAGAGAAGACCGTTGCGTGCGAATATAATGTCATGCAGACGCCGCTCCATGGTGGGCGAAGTGGGCCCCCCTCCTGCATTTCCAGATTGTATTTCAGAGGAAGATAACTGTTCAGATGGAGATTCAGAAGGAGCCGACCACGCCTGTTTACCACCTGAGGTGTTTGCTCTAACCTGGCATGCTGATGTTGGTCATATCATGCATATGGCGCCTTGCATTGCTTACATTATACATCTTATATGTCATCAGCTTAGTTTAGATTTGCTTTGTGTGAATGCCACCTGTTTGGTTTCTATATCATACTCCCACCATTCCTAAATATTTGTCTTGTAGAGATTTCAACAAGTGACTACATACGGAACAAAATGAGTGAATCTACACTCTAAAATATGTCTATATACATCCGTATGTGGTAGTCCATTTGAAATCTCTAAAAAGACAAATATTTAGGAACGAAGGGAGTATATGGGAATTATGCAATGCCATCTTCTTTAGCCAGGCACCATATACGTGAATCATGCAATGCCATCCTGTTTAGCCAGTCATCGTATATGTGAATTGTATTGTGCCATATTTTTTTCCATAATGTATTCCATTTGTCAACAATGTTTATACATTCATCTACTCTTCCTGTGCATCAGCCATTTGAGTCGGTCATGGGAAAATCTGGAGTAAAAACAAGGTCTTCTGAGCAGTCAGTGCTACCTGTCGATGCAGATTTCTTGCTGGTTACAGATAGCTCCTCAGAGGAGGATTCTGAGAGAGATGACCAATCGTATCCCCCCTGAGGTGCATGCTCTAACTTGGCTGGGTTATATTGCTCATATCATGCATATGGTGTCTTGCATTGCCATGCCATCTGCTTAGATTAGACATGCTTTGTGTGAATGCCTCCTGTTTGCTTTCTATATTAGATATGTGAATTATGCAATGCCATGTTTTTCAGCCAGTTATCATATATGTGAATTATGCACCGCCATGGAGCTAGGCATCATATATGTGAATTATCTCATGCCATCTTTTTTTTCATTACGTATTCCATTTGTCGACAATCTGTGTATATTGAACTACTCTTCATGTGTATCAGCCATTTGAGCCAGTTATGGAAAAATCTGGAGTGAAAACAAGGTCTTCAGAGCAGGCAATGGTACCTGTTGAAGCATATATCTCGATGGTTACAGGGAGCTCCTCAGAGGACGATTCAGAGATAGATGACCAGTCCTATAACCCACCTGAGGTGTATGCTCTAAGTTGCAATGTTTATATTTCTCATATGATGCATATGGTGTCTTGCATTGCTTAGTTTAGACATCATATGCACAATATTGAATTCTATCTGCTTAGTTTAGAGATCATTGTAAGTGCATCTAGTGCCCCTTAGTGATTTTGGTGTATTGAAGACTTATAGGTTAAGGGACTAATGCGTTTGTGAGTGTACACAGATCTATAAGTCTATGAGGAGTTTGATAATTACAGAGAATGTTGACCCCTAAAAATGAAATTCTTCGACTGAAGACTTTCTGAAGACTTTGAAAGTGAAGAAATTGGTGTGACCTTGAAGACTTGGTATTCATTTGAGGAACATGAAGCGTGAAGACTTTTGTTTTCGTAGTTTCATTCTCTTTCTTGAGTCATAGGAAACACCGTACTGTTAAAGGGGGTCGAGGAAATACTAAGGAAAAATTTCCATGTGATGCTCAACTCAAATCCTACACCTACCAATCCCTTCGAGTGAAGCCATTGGAAATCTCATACAGTTCAGTCATATTCTTCAGTGACAGAGACGAAGTTCTTCTGGTATCTGAGGAATTTCTTCTGACTGAGGAGTTAGGAATTCGCCAGTGCGGATTGCCTACACAGTGAGGAACATGATAGCCCTGAGGAATTTGATACTCAAATTTCCGACCGTTGCTGTGCTATGCGCCAGCTGTCCCAAAATATCTACCCACCTAACGGTCATATCATTGAAGGGCATTTATGTCTTATCATGCGGGCTGCTCCCTAGGCTATAAATAGCCGCCCCTACAACCACTAGCTGGTTGGCTGCTCCGAGAGAAACTGACACTTGTCATTTGAGAGCATCCCATCCTCCGAGGACTTTGAGCGAAAATCATCAAGTGAGGAAAAACCCCAAACCCAAACACCTACAAACCCAAAGTGATTGAGCATCACTGAAGAGATTGATCCTGCGTGGATCCGACGCTTGTTACCTTTGAAGACTGTGCTTCTTCCAAATGGTTAGGCGTCATGGTCTAGATCATCCAAGAGAAAATTGTGGATCGCCGACTGACCGAGTTTGTGAAGGTTTGGAAGTCACCTGAAGACTTACCACGAGTGATTGGGCGAGGTCTGTGTGACCTTAGTTCAAGGAGAATACGGTGAGGACTGTGTGTCCGGGACTGGGTGTCCTCAGGTTTAAATACCTAGCCGCTCCAACCAGACGTACAACTGAGACAACAGTTGGAACTGGTCTACCAAATCATTGTCTTCACCAAGCCAACTGGTTCTATTTCCTCAACTCTTCCATTTCCTCATTCCTGTGTTGTGCAATTGTTCATATCTGTGTTTGAAGACTTTGACTGAAGACTTTCTCAATTTCCTCAGTCTGTTTGTCTTCATCCTGTGTTATCCTGTGTTTACGCTTTCTGTACTCTGTGCTTGTTTTCATTTCATCATGATGACTATGCTTGTGCTCTGCTATGCATACTCTTGAGTACTTATTCCGCTGCAAGTAATTCTCTGCTTTCCTCACCCACAAATTCCTCAGTGAAGAATTTATTAAAATCACCTATTCACCCTCCTCTAGTCGATATAACGCACTTTCAATTGGTATCAGAGCAAGGTACTCCCTTGTTCTGTGTGATTTTGGTTTAACCACCTGGAGTTTTAGTTATGTCGACCATAGGTATGAAGAAAGTGACATGTCCCATCTTTGACGGTCATGATTATCCCAAGTGGAAGGCCATGATGAAGAAGCGCCTCATGGCGATGAACAGCGAGCTGTGGACCGTCACTGAGATTGGTCTTACCGATCTGTGCAAGACGGCGGAAGCTGATGACACTCGCAAGTACACTCTTCTCAACCTCACGGCGAAAGGCGTCATCTGCTCCTGTCTGTCTCAAAATCAGTTCAGGAACGTTATGCATCTCGATCAGGTGAAGCTTATCTGGGACCGTCTCTCTAATGTCTATGAAGGTCATCGAACCCGTCATGATCCTTGGTTTGAGGACTTCAAGGAATCTCTCAAATCAATGACATTCGAACCAGAATCATCATCCTCCTCACCATGCCTTATGGCAGATGGTGAAAAGGTAACTGAATGCTATCTGTCTGAATCTAGTGATGATGAATCTGATGATGAATTAGGACCCAGTTATGTCAAGCTTGTTTCCCTTGCTGCTAAACAACAAAGAGCTTTGGAAAAGGTTCAAAACATGCTTAGTAAGAGCGATGATATGTTGGGTGAAGAAATGGATCAGTCAAAAGCTTTGGCTGAAAGTCTTCAGAGACTTCATACTAAGTATGCCACCCTTCAAGATCAACATAACACTCTCTTATCTGATCATGAGAAGCTTTCTTATGAATTTCTTCAAAGAAAGCAAGATCTTGAGAAGCTAAGAGTGAGTTATGAAGATCTTCAGAAGGAGCGCGATTTATTACTTGCTCAACAAATCAGCGCTGCTCATGAAGAATTTGTTCCTCCATGTTTGAAATGCATTGAACGTGAATCTGCTAATTCTTCACCTGAATGTTCAAATGCTTCTAATGCTACAAATTCTTCAACTGTCTCTGCTATCACTAATTCCTCATCTGAGGACATTACTAGTATCACTAACGATGCAGGGCTGAAGGAATTGTACATGATAGGCATGTACAAAAGCCTCAAAGGGCATCAGACTCTTTGTGATGTGCTTAAAAAGCAGATCCTCAACAGGAATGGTTCCCTATGAAGAAAATTTGGGTTCCCAAAAAGTGCCTTGAAAGTCTTCAGGTGAATGTCCTCATGACACCACCTGTGAAGAAGAGGAACCTCAGATCAAATTCTTCATATGGACCAAATTCTTCATATGGATCCAGGTCCTCATACGGACAAAATTCCTCACGTGGATCAAATTCCTCAAAAGGATCAAAGTCCTCATATGAACATCATTGTGCTAACAACTCTGTTTCGCAGGGAAGAGCCAAGGGCTATGAATATGAGCATTATTCTTCTAATCATTATGTTCATAAGTCCTCGAAGAATTTCTCTGCTTATTCATATGCTTACCCTTACTCCTCTTATGTGAAACGAAATGGATTGGCCTCTATGCCACTTTTCTCGTATGGAGCTCGCAGAGTGATGAACTCTTTGTCACCCCTTCAGATGTGGGTGGTGAAGAAAAAGAACTAATCTCTTATGCAGGGTCAGGTCTCCAGATGTACTTTAACGTCTGAAGAATTTGCTGGGGACCTGACAAACTGCCTGAAAGGACGCAGGCTAATCCTGAAGAAATGAACTTTCATTTCTCACGTCCTCATACTGCTTTATCTGTTCTATTGCTTGATGAAATTGATCTGATGAATTGATGTCATATTCTTCACTAATGAAGTATATGAAGTTCGTAAGCTGCACTAATTCATCTGCAGGATGATCAACCCAAAGCCACTGAGTGGGTCCTCGATAGTGGATGTACAAATCACGTGACTGGTGACAAGAATCTATTGATTGATGCTCCCTTATCACCATCGCATCTGAAGCATATCATCTTCGCTGACAAAGGCAAAAGTCAGGTATTGGGTCTAGGTAAGGTTGCGATCACAAAGGATCGACACATGGACAAAGTCATGCTTGTCGAGTCCTTAGGATACAACCTCATGTCTGTCTCAATGCTTTGTGATCTTGATATGGTAGTTGTCTTTGGCAAGTATCGTTGTGTTGTGGTTATGGAAGCTGACAATTCCAAAGTCTTCGAAGGCTTTAGGAGAAGAGACTTGTATATTGTTGATTTCTCTACAGGACCGCAATCAGCCGTGTGCCTACTTGCAAAAGCTTCAGAAGGATGGCTATGGCATCGACGACTTGGTCATGCAGGCATGAGGAATTTGAACACGCTTGCGAAGAAGAAGCATGTCATTGGCATTGAGAATGTCAAATTCCTCAAGGATCACCTATGTGGAGCTTGTGAAGCTGGAAAGATGACCAAGGCTAAGCATCCAGCGAAGACTATCATGACCACTACTCGAGCATTCGAATTGCTTCACATGGACCTCTTTGGTCCTAACCATTACTCAGCTGTCACAAATGACGCATCTCTCTATGGCCTTTTTATTGTTGATGATTACTCTCCTTACACATGGGTACACATTGTTACTTACAAACATGAAGTGCAGGAAGTCTTCAAACGATTTTCCTCGAGGGCTTCAACCAACTTTGGTGTGAAGATCAAGCACATCAGAAGTGACAATGGAACTGAGTTAATTCTGGTCTTGATGACTATCTTGATGAACTTGGTATTACTCATGAGTTATCTGCTCCTTACACTCCTCAGCAAAATGTCGTCGTGGAGCGCAAGAACAGAACTCTTGTTGAGATGGCTCGCACTATGCTTGATGAGTACAAGACGCCTCGTCACTTCTGGATTGAGGCAATTTATACCGCGTGCCACATCATCAACAGGGTATATCTTCACAAATTCTTCAAGAAGACTGCCTATGAACTCCTCACTGACAAGAAACCCAATGTGAGTTATTTCAAAGTCTTCGGTGCTAAATGTTGGATTAGAGATCCTCATCACAATGCTAAATTTGCACCGAAAGCACATGAAGGTTTTATGCTTGGTTACGGAAAGGACTCGCACACCTACAGAGTCTTCAACACCGTTCTTCACAAGGTTGTTGAAACTGTAGATGTGCGGTTCGATGGAACTAATGGCTCGCAAAGAGAGCACCTACCCTCTGTGATAGATGAACCAGCACCTGAGGAAACTATCAAGTTCAAGGCTACTGAGGATGTCATTCCTACCGATGAATCTGCTGAAGAATTCATTCCAGAACATGAAGAACGTTGAGCTAATGCACCTGAAGAAATTGCTAAATAAAATGGTGCTGAAGAAAATGCTGATCAAATTCCTCGACGACAACCTACTCATCCTCGCGTTGCAAAAGAAGTGCAAGTTGAGAAGATCATCGATGACATTGAAGCACCAGGTCCTCTCACACGCTGAAAAGCTTCACATTTATCTAACTTTTGTGGGCACTATGCTTTTGTCTCTATCTCAGAGCCCACTAAGGTAGATGAAGCATTTCTGGAGCCTGAGTGGATTCAGGCCATGCAAAAGAATTACATCAGTTCAAGCTCAACAACGTTTGGGAACTGTTCAATCGTCCAGATCCTCGCAAACACAATGTCATTGGCACAAAGTGGATCTACCGCAACAAGCAAGATGAAAATGGCCTTGTGGTGAGGAATAAGGCACGGCTAGTAGCTCAAGGCTACACACAGGTTGAAGGAATTGATTTCGATGAAACTTTTGCACCTGTTGCTAGACTTGAAGCTATTCGCATATTACTTGCTTATGCTAACCATCATGATATCACCTTATATCAAATGGATGTGAAAAGTGCATTCCTCAATGGTAAGCTTGAGGAAGAAGTATATGTTGCTCAACCCCCAGGTTTTGAAGATCCTAAGCATCCTGACAAAGTCTTCAGACTCAATAAGGCCCTCTATGGCCTCAAGCAGGCCCCTCGGGCGTGGTATGATACTTTGAAGGAATTCCTCATGAAGAAAGGCTTCAAACCCGGTTCACTCGACCCTACTCTTTTCACTAAATCATATGATGATGAATTGTTTGTATGCCAAATATATGTTGATGACATCATCTTTGGCTGTACTGACCAACATTATAGTGATGAATTTGCCTATATGATGAGTGAAGAATATCAAATGTCTATGATGGGAGAGTTGAAATTCTTCTTAGGTCTTCAAATTCGTCAACAGTGCAATGGCATATTCATATCTCAGGGCAAATACCTCAAGGATGTACTGAGCAAATTCGGCATGCAAGAGTGCAAAGGCGTTAATATTCCTATGCCCACTAATGGCCATCTGTGCACTGATGAAAATGGTATTGACTTTGATCAAAAGGTATACCGCTCCATGATTGGTTCTTTATTGTACTTATGTGCATCTAGGCCAGATATCATGCTTAGTGTTTGCATGTGTGCCCGATTTCAAGCTACACCGAAGGAATCACACCATAAGGCTGTGAAGCATATTCTTCGATATCTAGCTCACACACCAACACTAGGATTATGGTACCCCAAGGGCTCGGCTTTGGATCTCGTTGGATATTCTGACTCTGACTATGCTGGTGATCGTGTGGATCGCAAGTCAACATTTGGTACATGTCATTTCCTCGGACGATCTTTGGTCTGTTGGTCCTCGAAGAAACAGAACTGCGTATCACTGTCTACTGCTAAAGCTGAGTACATTGCTGCTGGTTCTTGCTGTGCTCAATTGCTGTGGATGAAGCAAACTCTCAAGGATTACGTGGGTGATTAGATAAGTATATCGTGGGAAGCGGAACGGTTTGAGCGGCAAAGCCGAAAATTTGGATAAGATAAGTTAAAAGTTCTGTTCGCAAATTCTTCAGCTGACAAGGACACGGTGAAGATTTTGAACGAGTTTCAAATAGAACGCACATGAAGAATTTGTGAATAGATTGGGTTGAGTATAGCATAGAGGGGGAAGGGTCCGATCACATTCACTTAGCAGAAATAGCAACTTGAAGAATTAGCCATAAGTGAATGTTGTAGAGGACATAAACTCATATATATATCTATGTAGCCAATGAAGAGAAACGACGAAAACAGTGAAGATTTTGCAAAGTTGAAGAATATGAACAACTGAGGAATTTCAAAACTGAGGAAAAACTCAAATTGAAGATTTTCAACTTTTGTGGTGGCGTGACCCACCGTATAAGAATGATGATTTCAGACACCGCGTACAATTGTCGTAGGGTTCTGAGAATCAAATTCTTCATTAATTTCTTCACACTTAGAGTGTTATTCTTCATTGATTGAAGAAAAACGTTTCTTCATGTGTTGCACATCTAAGTCATCAATTTTGCATTAGTGTTAGGATGAGTGTCCTTTTCAAAGAACATTCGAAGATTCTAGGATATTTAGCTCACACCGCAACTTGCTAAATCTCTTCTCATCCAAGGGCTTTGTGAGGATATCGGCTAGCTGTTCTTCAGTCTTCACATGCTCAATAGCAATGTCGCCCTTCAACACATGATCGCGAAGAAAATGATGACGAATCTGAATGTGCTTTGTCTTTGAGTGCTGAACTGGGTTGTGGGCAATCTTGATGGCACTCTCATTGTCACAGAAGAGAGGCACATTCTTCACGTTGACGCCGTAGTCCTTGAGAGTTTTCTTCATCCACAGCAATTGAGCACAGCAAGAACCAACAGCAATGTACTCAGCTTCAGCAGTAGATAGTGATACGCAGTTCTGTTTCTTCGAGGACCAACAGACCAAAGATCATCCGAGGAAATGACATGTACCAGATGTTGACTTGCGATCAACACGATCCCCACCTCTCAGTACGTGGGTGACACATGTCATGCGAATGAGAAGGGTCAAGGGCACGTTTGTCCAATTTCTTCTGGCGAACCATTTTTCACCGTGGCTATAAATACCCCCTCTCCCCTTCCTCACTTCTTTTACTCCGCTCGACCTCTCTCCAAGCTCGACCTTCTCAAACCCTAGCACCGCCGCTACATCATCGTCGCGGTGAGGAAGAGCTTCACTGCCTCGACCTCGTCGCCGCCGTACTCATGCCGGCCGTGGAAATCTTCACTCCGCCGCCGCCGTAGCCGTCTTCCTCCGCCAAGTTAGGGCGTGGAAGATCTACACAGACGAGCTTCACTTCTCCTCATCCCAGTTCATCGTGTTATTTGTTTAGGGTAATTAAAAGTTACTTTTACTGCCCACTTTGATTCAAATGTTTACTACAAAATCTTCAAAGGTGTTTTTTCTTCAAATCCTCACACACTAAACACCTCACATGTCATCTGCTCTTGATTCGTATCTCTAAGCATCAATTTTCTTCAAGATTCCTCAATTGTGTGGATCTTCGATCTGTACAACTCTGGAACCTAAGATAAAGAACGCTTAGTGAAATTCTTCAAGACTCATCTGGTCAAATTCCTCAAACTTGTTCTTATTGAAAAACCTTCTGAGAACGCATATGACCTCTCCAAATTCCTCGCAACTATACTCTGTTCACAGGTACTCATGTCTGTTGCTGAATCACTAGGTTCTCATCAACTTAACTCATTTGCAGCGTTCCTTGAAGAAAAGTTGCATACTTCTTCAGAGAGTTCGATTGTTCAAATTCCTCAAGTGAAGAAAATGGCTAATGAAAAGAGGCCACAGAAAGGAGGAAAGAAACCTGAGGTCAATACTGCCTTTGAAATCCCTGAGGACATTTATGCAGGGTACTGCACACCCCCTGAGGAAGATAAAAACCAGTGCAAGGTACGCATTCAGAGGATAGAAAGGAGATGGGCAAAAGAGTGGAGGGAGTACAGGTATGTGACTCCAAAATACATGAAGAAATTCGCTGTTACTCCTCCATGCTCAAGACCTCCATTGGCACCTGGCCAAGAGGCAGATCCCACTAGCATCAAGTGCGGTGAGGATTTTCCTGAAGAATGGGCCAAGCGCCAAGCCAAGTTGGCCAAACAGGCAAAAGATGCAGTGAAGAAATTTAACGAAGATTCCACTGCTGCTGCTGCTGAGGCCTCTGTACGGCCGAAGAAATCCATGGCAAAGAAGCCTGCGCACAAGCCAAGTGCCTCTTCGTCAATGCCCTCACGGCCAATTTCCTCAGCTCAGCCCTCACGGCCAATTCCTCAAGCTGCTCCGACAAAATACTCAGCACCTGTGCATCTTGCCACATGCCAAAGGACTACAGGCATCTCTATTGCCTCAGGAGCTTCAGCTAGTTCCTCAGCTGCACCAAAGTCTTCAACAAGACCCTCTCTACTGAAGACAAAGACAACTGCTGGACGAGGCTCTTGCCCAAGTCTTCAGAAGAAGCAGGTCGCCTTCCAAGTACCGTCTGATGAAGACAAAGCTGATGATGAAGAACTTGCTGAAATCATCAGAGACAGGCAAGTCAGGGCCGCTAGAGCCAAGGGCACAGAAGTGCCACTGCTTTTGGATCCAAAGCTGATCCTCGACTATATTGATCTCTGGCACAAGGACCCAAACACTCCTATGCCTAATTTCAAGTTGACACCTGGCCAAAGTCACATGCTGACCCATTTCATCAGTGAAGAAAAATGGAAATATGAGAAGGCCAGGCAACTCAAGAAAGCACAGTACAGGAAGGAGAAGTTCCTGAAGAACAACGTTGTCTCTATGACAACTGATGAACTTGTAAAGCTCCAGTCTGAAATCAAAGTCCTCAACGATGATTTCAACGCTTACTATGCTGATTGGAAAGGAGCCAAGGTCAGGTTCGTCAATCTGACGAAGACACTCTGTCGGAGTAATTGGCCACGGGTAGCCTAACCGACTACCCCTGGCTCTTCAGGAGATTTATCAGGCCTTTGGGCCTTCAAGCACTCCCAGCATTTGGGCCGCCTTCCCCGGCGAGCTACCACTAAAGCCGACTCCCGGAAGGCGACCTAGCCTCACCGACTCCAAGAAGCCGGCCAAGAATGACGCCGACTTCTAGAAGCCGGCCAAGACCACAACCGCTCCTACATAACGACGACCTGACGGGGCATGGCCACAGCGCGGCCCACGACCCCCGAAACCCGAGGCAGGCATGGCTACAAGAGGCCGTACGGGAGGGATGTCTCCCGTGCGGCCCGGCACTGTAGCCACGCCAGCCGCGACGTCATCCACGACCCCCTCCTGTACGGCCCAAGGACCACGGGCCCCTTCAGCCAAAGAGAGGCGTGAAGGCGGCCCGGCTTTTCCTAGTCGGCCAGGAGCACAGCCGGCCTCCAGAAGCCGGCGACTCCCTTCCTCGAAGCAGGAGCCCCATTAAGGAGACAAGACGAGGTGAGGCTACAGTGATAGCCCCCGACGCAGATCACTGTAGCCACGCTTACCTTGACAAAGCCCTCATCATCAGAGGCGCGGCTACAGTAAGCAGCCGCCGACAAGACCCTAGGCGGTGGGGCCGGCCTGTCGACCGAGTAGCCGGCAGCCGGCGGGACCCACCAGCCGGCGGGACCCAGCAGCTGGCGGAGAAGCCGGCAGGCGTAGACACTGACGGCTAGGGCCAGTTCCCAGTCGGATTACCATTGTACCCCCGGGGGGTAGGCCTATATAATCCCCCGGAGCACCCATGCAAAGGGTTCGCACCTCTGCATGTTTGGCTCCCAAGCATAGCACACACACACACCATAGATAGAGAGAGGCAAGAGCTAGCCTTGTTCTTCCTCTCCCTTGATCCCAACAGCTCTAGGAGCGATTGTAGCTACTCTTTATCGATCTAGTGATCATGCGGAGACCCCGCAGAGCAGGACTAGGGGTGTTATCTCCTCGGAGAGCCCCGAACCTGGGTAAGATTCGCCGGCGTGCATGTCTTCGCCTTATCCCGTTTCCAGGCACCGGCGACGTTTTATTGGCTCCCATAATGATAAGCCATCCCTTGGCATATGTCGCACCAACCACCCGACATTTGGCGCCCACCGTGGGGCCAGGTGCACCGTTGTCCGGAGACCTGTTCTGGACGGGAACCCTCTTCCTTCCCCGCGAGCGCAGCCAGCCTGCTGCGCCCGATGGCGTTTGCCCCGATGCGCTGCAAGGCGTCGACGACGCCTGTGCAGCGAGCCGCCTCGCCGATCTGCTCGGCGAGACTCGCATCTCCGACGAGCCTGCGTCCGACGCAGGCACCGATTACCCCGAGAGCCGCCTCTTCAGCCTCCTCGACCAACTTCACGTCACCAGCGAGCCCGCTGCGGACATGGAGTCTGTCGGCTCCACCGACCCGATGCTCATCGACTCCGACACCGCGTCGCTCGACGCCTACCCCTCCGACGTGGTGGTCTTCGACGACCCACTCCCTCGAGCTGACAGCGGCAGCAGCGCCGTCACCGAAGTGCTGGTCATCAGCCACGTCTCCAACTCGGGCGGGAGCGCCCGCGACGTTCAGCAAGCGGCGATGCACGACCTCTCCATCCCCCTCCCGGCCGACGCCGACGCCGAGACCCTGGAGGCACGCCGCCTTGCCCTCATCGTGGAGAGCAAGAAGATAGCCTCGATGAGACGCCTCACCGAGGCCCACCAGCGCGAAGTCGACCGCGCCGCCTTCGGAACGCCGCCGCCCAGCGGTCCGAGCCGAGCCGGCTTCGTCCAGAAGCGCGGCGCAGCCGTTGCCAGCATGCTGGGCGCAGATCGCCCCGTCTACGCCACCCCGCTCGAGAATCTGCGAGCCGCCCAGGCGGCAGCAGAGGAGCTCAATGGGCTGGGAGCCGATGAGCTCCCCTACATGACAAGACGGATCCAGCAGCTGATCGACGCGGCTGCAGAACGGCACGAAGCCGGCGCCTGAGCTGATAGCCATCCCCCGCGCCGGGAACACGCCGCGACGTCCCGCTCGCCGACTGCGAGCGGCACGCGCCAGAAGAAGGACAAGGAGCCGGCTGCCAGCCGCAGCCGGACTCGCATCACTATCGAGCGCGACGCGGATGGCCGCCCTCGGGCGGTCGAACACCAAGGAAACCTACCGCCTCCCCCGCCTCGAAGAAAAAGACACCTCACTCCGCCGCCCATCACGCATCCGACTCTTGGCGACCGACTCGGCCGCCGAGAAGGAGTCGGCGAGAGTGACGCCCGCCACAGGATCGACCGCCTTGCTCAGTCCTTGGCGTTAGAAGAAGAAGACGATGTCGGCCCGCCATGCTTTGGCCCCCGCATCCGTGACGAGTCCTTCCCCAAAGGGTTCTCGCTTCCCAGAGACACACCCAAGTACAACGGCTCGGTGAAGCCAGAAGATTGGCTCATCGACTACTCCACCGCCGTCAGCATCGCCAACGGCAATCGGCGCGTCGCCATGAAGTACGTCCCCTTGATGCTGCAAGGGACGGCGCGCACGTGGCTCAACAGCCTCAAGCCGTACAGCATCAATAGCTGGCTGGACTTCACCGAGGTTTTCATCCGCAACTTCACCAGCACCTACAAGCGGCCTCCCAAGCCTCGTCAGCTCTCCCTCTGCGTCCAAGGGCCCAACGAGTCGACTCGCGACTACCTCACTCGATGGGCCGAGCTCCGCAACTCCTGCGAGGGAGTGCACGAGGTCCAGGCCATCGAGTACTTCACTGCCGGGTGCCGAGAGGGCACCCTCCTCAAGCACCGACTCCTCTGCGACGAGCCGGCCACCCTCGATGAGTTGCTGATCACCGCCGACAAGTATGCCACTGCCGACTCCTCCATGAAGACCGAGCTCCGAGTGGACGCCTCGGGGAAGGTAGTCGCTCCGGCTCCCAAGACGCCGGCTGGCGACCCACACCGGCGCCCCTACCAGAACGACCACAAGCGCAAGGGCCCCATGCCGACTTCCTCCAGTCGGCAGGTGGCCACAGTTGAAGACGAGCAGCCCGAGGAGCGGCCTGCTCCCAAGAAGAAGGGAGGCCGGCCGCCCTGGCAGCCGTCCTTCTCCTACGAGCAAGCACTTGATGCTCCCTGCAAGTTCCACAGCGGCGCGAAGCCGTCCAACCATACAACACGGAAATGCCACTGGCTCACCCGCATCACCAAGGGCGAAGGGAGGGTGTCGCCTCCGCCTCCCGGCCCGCCGCCTCCAGCTCCCCAGCAGCCGGCGGCCCGGCCGGCAGTCGGCGCCATCCAAGACGAGTTCCCCGAAGCGCGCGACGCCTACATCGTCTTCACGAGTCAAGTCGACGACAAGCGCAGCCGACGCCGGCAGCACCAAGAAGTAAACGCAGTCGTTTCTAGCACCGCCAAGTTCATGCATTGGTCGGACAAGCCCATCAGCTGGAGCCAGGCCGACCACCCAGAGGTGATGCCTTCGCCCGGCTCCTATTCTATGGTCTTGGACGTCACCCTTGCGACGGAGAGGCGAGCTGCCAGATTTTCCCGCGTCCTGATAGACGGCGGAAGCAGTATCAACATACTGTACCGCGACACCATGGACAAGCTGAACATCAAAGCCAAGCAGCTCATGCCGAGCCGCACTGTCTTCCATGGTATCGTACCCGGCCTATCTTGCTCTCCAATCGGCAAGATCAAAATGGATGTTCTCTTCGGAGACAAAGATCACTTCCTCCGGGAAGCAATATGGTTCGAGGTGGTGGATCTGGAGAGCCCCTATCATGCACTACTTGGCCGACCTGCTTTGGCCAAGTTCATGGCTGTGCCCCACTATGCCTACCTGAAGATGAAGATGCCGAGCTCGAAGGGGATCATCACGGTAGCCGGCGATTACAAGAAGTCCATCGAGTGTGCCATGGCCAGTAGCCGACTGGCCGAGTCCCTCGTGGTGGCAGAAGAGAAGAGGATGTTGGAACGGGTTGTGGCCATGACCGGCAAGCAGCCGGCCTTGTCCCCCAACCCCAAGGACTGTGATGCACAGGTCTCCTTCCAGCCTGCGAAAGAGACCAAGAAGATACCTCTAGACCCGGAACACCCGGAGAGGTTCGCCGTGATTGGGGCGAACTTGGACAGTAAATAGGAAGGCGAGCTCGCCGACTTCCTCCGTGAGAATCGAGACATCTTTGCATGGTCCCCAAAGGACATGCCGGGTGTCCCGAAGGATTTCGCCGAGCACAAGTTACATGTCCGAGCTGATGCGAAGCCGGTCAGGCAACCCCTCCGCCGACTATCAGAAGAGAAGCGAAGAATCGTGGGAGAAGAGATAGCCCAGCTCCTTGCAGCTGGCTTCATCATGGAAGTGTTCTTTCCAGAATGGCTAGCCAATCCAGTTCTGGTTTTGAAGAAGAATAACAAGTGGCGCATGTGTACAGACTACACGAGCCTGAACAAGGCCTGCCCAAAGGATCCGTTTGCTTTGCCACGGATTGACCAAGTGATAGACTCCACAGCCGGATGCGAGCTGTTGTGTTTTTTGGATGCATACTCAGGGTATCATCAGATCAAGTTGGACCCGGCTGACCGCCTGAAGACTGCCTTCATCACACCCTTTGGAGCTTTCTGCTACCTGACAATGACATTCGGCTTGAGAAACGCCGGTGCCACTTTTCAGCGTTGCATGCAGAAATGTCTCTTGAAACAACTCGGCAGAAATGCCCACGTCTACGTAGACGACATTGTGGTGAAGACAGAGAAGCGCGGTACCTTGCTGGAAGACCTGAAGGAAACATTTGCCAACTTGCGCCGATTCCAGATCAAGCTCAACCCCGAGAAGTGCGTGTTCGGAGTACCAGCCGGCCAGCTGCTAGGCTTCCTGGTCTCCGAACGCGGCATTGAGTGCAACCCTGTCAAGATCAAAGCCATCGAGAGGATGGAGATTCCCACCAAGCTGCGAGATGTGCAGAAGTTTACTGGCTGCTTAGCCTCCCTGAACCGTTTTATCAGCCGACTAGGAGAGAAGGCCCTCCCCCTGTACCGACTCATGAAGAAGTCCACTCACTTTGAGTGGAATGATCAAGCCGACCAAGCCTTCCATGAGTTGAAGAAAATGTTGACCACTCTGCCTGTCCTGGCCGCGCCGACTGAGAAGGAGCCCATGCTCCTCTACATCGCCGCGACAAGCCGAGTCGTCAGCACTGTTGTTGTGGTCCAGCGCCCGGAGGAAGGCCGAGCCCAGCTGGTCCAGAGGCCGGTCTACTATCTTAGCGAAGTACTATCTAGCTCGAAGCAAAACTACCCGCACTATCAGAAGATGTGCTATGGGGTGTACTTCGCCGCCAAGAAATTGAAGCCCTACTTCCAAGAGCACCCAATCACGGTCGTGTGCACTGCCCCGCTCGCCGAGATCATAGGCAGACGGGATGCATCCGGCCGGGTGGCCAAATGGGCCATTGCCTTGGCGCCCTACACGATCTTCTATCAACCCTGCACCGCCATCAAGTCGCAAGCATTGGCCGACTTCCTCGTCGACTGGGCTGAGACCCAGTACTTACCGCCGGCTCCCGACTCCACCCATTGGCGGATGCACTTCGACGGGTCCAAGATGCGCACCGGCTTGGGAGCCGGCATCGTCGTCACCTCTCCCAAAGGCGACAAGCTCAAGTACACGCTGCAGATCCACTTCGCCGCCTCCAACAACTGGCCGAGTACGAGGCACTCGTACACGGGCTCCGGCTAGCCAAAGAACTCGGCATATGCCGGATCCTGTGCTACGGCGACTCAGACTTGGTGGTCCAGCAATCATCGGGCGACTGGGACGCCAAGGACGCAAACATGGCAAGCTACCGATTCCTCGTCCAGCAGATGAGCGGATACTTCGAAGGGTGCGAGTTCCTTCACGTGCCAAGGGCCGAGAACGACCAAGCAGATGCCCTAGCACGGATCGGCTCCACCCGACAAGCCATACCGACGGGCGTCTCCCTCCAGCGCCTCCTCAAGCCGTCCATCAAGCCGTCTCCAGAGTCGGATTCCATCTTCGTACCGCCTGCGCCAGAAACAGCCGGATCCGGCTCAAGAAATCCCGCAGGCGGCGCGGGGACTTCGACGACTGCCCCGGGGACTGACGTAGTCGAACCCGGCCCAGGGACTTCAGAACCCGGCCCGGGGGCTGCAGCAATCGGCCCGGGGACTGCAACGACACAAGAAGCAGTGGACGACTCCAATGCAACACCCAACCCACCCACCCGAGTCATGGTGGCCACGTTAACAGCAGAAGAAGTCACAACTCCCTCATGGGCCTAGCCCATCCTCAAGTTCCTAGTCAGCAGAGAGCTGCCGGCTGATGAGATCGCAGCAATACTAGTGCAACGACGAGCCGCAGCATACACAATAATCAACAGGGAGCTTGTGAAGCGCAGCGTCACTGGAGTCTTCTAGCGTTGCGTCGAGCCAGAAAAAGGAGTGACAATCCTCAAAGACATCCACCAAGGCGAATGCGGCCATCACGCCGCCTCAAGATCCCTCGTGGCCAAGGCTTTCCGCCATGGGTTCTTCTGGCCGACTGCCTTGGAGGATGCTAAAGAAATAGTCAAGACCTGCAGAGGATGTCAAGTCTTCAGTTCCAAACAATACCTGCCGGCTTCTGCCCTCAAGACCATTCCCCTCACCTGGCCTTTTGCCGTCTGGGGACTAGACATGGTGGGCCCTTTCAAGACGGCCCGCGGCGGCTTGACACATCTACTCGTTGCCGTGGACAAGTTCACAAAATGGATCGAAGCAAAGCCGATCAAGAAGCTGAACGGGCCGACTGCCGTGACATTCATCACCGACATCACTACTCGGTACGGCGTGCCGCACAGCATCATCACCGACAACGGCACGAACTTCGCCAAAGGCGCACTGGCACGTTTCTGCGACACAGGGCATCCGACTCGACTTAGCGTCCGTTGCCCACCCGCAGTCAAACGGCCAGGTCGAGCGAGCAAATGGACTTATCCTCTCCGGCATCAAGCCCCGATTAGTTGTACCACTGGAGCGATCGGCCGGCTGCTGGCTCGAAGAGCTGCCGGCTGTCCTCTGGAGTCTGCGAACTACACCCAACAAGTCAACCGGCTTCACTCCATTCTTCCTTGTGTACGGTGCCAAGGCTGTCATCCCAACAGACATCGAGTTCGACTCACCTCGGATCACCATGTACACGGAGGAGGAAGCCAAAGAAGCAAGAGAAGACGGCGTCGACCTACTGGAAGAAGGCCGGCTGTTAGCCCTCAGCCGGTCCGCCATCTACCAGCAAGGGCTGCGCCGCTACTACAACCGCATGGTCAAGCCAAGATCCTTCCAAGAGGGCGACCTTGTGCTCCGGCTGATCCAGCAAACAGCCGGCCAGCACAAGCTCTCGGCCCCTTGGGAAGGCCCCTTCGTCGTCAGCAAGGCACTCGGCAACGACTCCTACTACTTGATCGACGCGCAAAAACCAAGAGCACGCAAGAGAGACGACTCCGGCAAGGAGTCGGAGCGACCATGGAACGCAAGCCTCCTAAGACGATTTTACAGCTGAAAAGCAGTATGTATCACGCTACCCCTTTTCTATTAAGTTACAAACCAACAGGCGCCCCGAACGGTACTCGGGGACTGCCTTTTATTTATCTATGAATGACGAGTGTCATATCCATGAATGTACTATTACATTTTGAACTCTTGTCCTGCACCGGGTCCGACTAGTCGGCCCGGGGACTGGCCGCCTTGAGCTATATTCTAAGTTGTTCCCGAAGTCAGCAAAGTAGTGTGCCGGCTCCCAAGTCCTCCCTTGTTGAAAGTCGCAGCTCAAAGAACTGACTGTCCAACTAGCAAGAGGAAAGACAGAAAAGACGCCCACACGAAAAACGGCTAAGGAACAACTAACCTATATAGCAAAGAGACGGCCTCCATATACGCCTGCCGGCTGTCACAACAGCCGGCTGGCCGGCTTCCTAAAAAGCTTAGCTTAAGTCTGACAGAGCTCAAAGTACTTCCCCCTCCCCAATCGGCCAGGCACTCCCCGGCTACAGTTTGTAGAACAACTGTTTGACTAGGGAGGCGGCAACCAAGGGAGGGCGGCAAAGGAAAAAAGCAGAAGGACAAAAAGCAAAAGTACAAGGAAAAGCCGATTGCATAACTTATATACATAAAGCCGCCTAAAGGCTGGCAACAGACTTGAGTTTCAATACACCCAGTGGGTGGAACTGTGCAGACTTAACCAAACATTGTTCCAAAGCAACAAGACAGGAAAACAAAAGAAAGAAGACCAAGGCATGACTTGGAGGCCGAGCTGGTCGGTGAAGGCAGCTCGCCGGCTGAGGGGGTGGCCGCCTAGCTGGTCCCGGCTTGACCGCCTCCCGCGACAGGAGACGCACTCGCACGCGACGTAGTGCTGGAGGCGCGGTCAGGTTGGCCGGCTACTCCACCAGCCGGCTCGGCGTCTTCACCTTCCTCCTCCTCCTCTTCGCCCTCGTCGCTGGAGTCGATCTCCTCCGCCGAGTCCTCGCCGTACGCCGGGTCCAGCCCGAACCAATCTTCCGGCTGGGCGACTCCATTGTCGTCCACCTCGGGGGCGAAGACGTTGGTGTCGGTGTACTCGGCGATCGCCGAAGCCCGCCGAATGATGGCCGGCCGCGCCGGCTCCAGCTCCGCGTCGGCTTGCTGCCGCCAGGTAGCCAGCTGGTCCAGATTCAGGCCTGGGTACCAGGCCTTGACGAACTCCAGTGCCCGCCCGGCTCCGGAGCGAGCCGCTGACGCCTTCCAAGCCTCGAAGCGGCCGACGGCCACCTCCAGCCAGTCGGCGGTCCGACTAGGAGTGTGCGGGATCACTTGGCCGGGCCAGAGGGCGGCCAAGACCTGCGACCCGGCACGCTGAAGCCGGCGGAGCAGCCGGTGAGCCGGCTGGATACGAGCCTGGATCGCCAGGAGCTGCTCCTCCAGCGAGCGGCCGGCGGTCGGCGAGATCTCTAAGCCGGCTGGCCTCTTCGCCTGGCGACGAGCTTCGATGGCCTGGTTGGCAGCAGTTGAGTAGGCAGGGAAGTACTCTGCGCGAAGAAGAAAAGAAAAGAAGAACCCCAAATCAGAAAAACAAGTCGAAGTAGCAGATGACAAGAGAGGATGAAGGGGTAGACGACTTACCGTCAACCAGGTCCTCAATTTGGCCATAGCCGGAGACCAGGGTCTGCCTGGCCTCGTCCCAGCCGGCCGCCTCCGTCTCAAGCTCGGCCTGGAGGGTGGCCTCGCGATCCTGCGCAGCCTTCAGCGCAGCCTTGTGGCTTTCCTCCTGGTCGGCCAGCTTCTTGGCCAGGCGGTCGCGCTCCTGCACCAAGGCGGCGAGCTCCGCGTCCTTGGCACGAAGAGCAGTCTGGGACTCCCCCAGCTGTGCCCTCAGACTGGCGTTGGCCGCTGCAGAGATAGAAGAACAAGAAGAACGATGAGAAGTTATCAAGGAAGATCCGAGCCGACTGCTCAGCAGTCGGCCCGAATCTCGGGGACTACACCCAGTGGGTGCGCTGACGCGCCCCCACATGAGCTAAAGAGCAAGTCACATACCTCGGCTTTCAGTGATATCGGCGGTCTTCTGCGTCAGCTCCCGAGCCTGGGAGTTGAAGGCGGCCGCTCGGAGGTTGTGATAGTCCTGCAAGATGGACAGAAGACCGACGTGAGAACAAAAGCAACGATGAGAAATCATCAAGGAAGATCCGAGCCGACTGCTCAGCAGTCGGCCCGAATCTCGGGGACTACACCCAGTGGGTGCGCTGACGCGCCCCCACGAGAGAAATCAAGAAGAAGATGAGAATACTAACCCGGATGGCGGCCCGCGTGGCGAGGAATTTGTCAGTGAACTGCCTCAGCGCCGCGGCCTGGCCCTGGAGCCGGGTCCGGACGTCTTGTGCAGCGATGTTCACCACGGCTGTCCCTCCGCCTGGCGTCCACCCTGAGGTAGCGCTGGCCGCCTCCGCGTCTCGGGCCGACGAGCTAGAGCCCACGGCCGGCCGTGGCTTCGATGCCGCTTTCTGCGGCTCCGACGCGGCCTTCCCTGCGCGCCGGCTTGGCGGAACCCGGACCGCCACCTCAGCTCCCGCGGCCGGCTCGCTTTCCGCCGACGGTGCGGGCGCAGGCTCAGTCTGGCCGCCTTGGGCCGCCCCAGTCGGAGGAGTCGGCCCCGGCGCCTCCCTCAAGAAGATGACGTCGTCGCCGCTCCCTCCCAGATCCGGCTGGGAACCGCTGGCTCCCCCTGGCAAGGGATCCGCGCCCCCGGGCGCCATGGTGCGCAGGGGGGTGACCATCAAGGTCTCCCCTGCCGCCGCTTCGGCCTCGGCCTCTGCCTGGGCCTTGGCTGCGGCCTCGGCAAGCGCCTTCGCCGCCTCCTCCTCCCGAGCTGCTTGGGCGGCGGCTGCCCTCCGTGCCTCCGCCTCCCGCGCTTCCTGCTCCTCCCGCACCTCCCGCGCGTTCCTTTCCGTCGCCTCCAGGAGGGCGGCGCGGGGATCTACGCGGCGGGTGGTGCTCCCAGAGCCCCCTGGCGACTCGACAACGGAGCCGGCAGCCGCCCGCTCGAGTGACAGTGGAGCTCTGATCAAAGAAAAGAAGACAAAGGTTCAGAAAACCACCCAAGAAAAGAAAGAAGGAGAATACACAGAAAGAGAGAAAGCTTACGCTGACACAGCCTGCGGCTGCTTCACCACTCTGCGGAAGCGAGCCGCCTTCGCGGCCGCCTCTTCCCGCCTGGTGGCCGCCGCCCCACCCCTGGGCTTCTTCGTCCGGCTCCCAAACATACCCTGGGTGGCGCGACATTTCTGGCCTCTACCCCGAGCAGGCTGCGCACCGGAGGAGCCCGCGCCGCGTCCGGACGCCGGCTGGCGATGCGGGACGGCTTCGGCTTCATCCTCGTCCGGCCAGTTCTCAAAGGTAGCGGAGAGCCCGGCGCCGCCTGCTTCACCGCCAGCCGGCTCGGTGGCGTCCTCCATATGGACTGCCCCCAGGTCGGGGTCCTCCCGGTCGTGCTCGGTCCGGTCGGGGACGAAACGGCGCTCCGCATCCGCCCCGCCGGCCGGTCGAAGCAGAGGACTCTGTCAAAAAGAGCGAGCCGACGGAGTTAGAGTCGGCCCGAAGGAACTCGGCGACAAAGCTGAGAGAGATAAAGAGAAAAAGAGAAAGGGAGCGTACCATAGGCGGAGGATTAGCGCGGCTGTATGGCTCCTTGCCGAATTGCCAGTCGTCGGGAAGCTGGCAGTTGGCGAGGTAGTTCACCATGTCGGCCGCGTCGGCCTGCGGCATCTCCTTGGTGCACATCCGGCTCGGATCGAGCTGGCCGCTCATCTGACTGATCAGATGAGGTCGGCTCTGGAGCGGGAGGACCCGGTGCGTGACGAACGCGGCCAGAAGGTCGGGCCCCGTCAGGCCCTCCGACTGGACCATCACCCGCAAACGGGCGATGGCGGCGTTTCCTACCGGCGACAGCGTTACCGCCCGGAAGGACCACTGGGGCAGCCTCCCTGCCGGCGGGCCGGCTACGTAAGCCGGCAGGTTGAGGTAGTCGCCTCGGGGAGCGATGTTCCGCACGTAGAAGTATGACTTCTGCCACTTCTTCACTGATTGGATCAGCGTGATGACCGGGAAGGGGTTATCGGCGCCTGATCTCCGCGACGCGATGAAGGCGTCGGTCTGAGCCGGCACGCCCCTCACACGCGTGCCCAACTTCGACTGAAAGAACTCCCCCCAGAGCTCGAGGGTGGGGAGGACGCCGAGATAGCCCTCGCACAGGGTGACAAAGGCCGACAGCAGCACCACCGCGTTGGGGGTGAGGTGATGCGGCTGGAGTTGATAGAAGTCCAGCCAGGAGCGGAAGAAAGCGCTCACTGGCAGACCGAAGCCGCGCAGGAAGTGCGAGCGGAAGACCACCCGCTCGCCCTCCTGCGGCGCCGGCCTGACCTCCTTCTCCGGCGCAAGGCGGACCTCCACTTTGTCCTTGCTGGGCAGACGCCGGGTGTCGCGGAGGAAGTCGATGTGGTCCTGGTGAACGATGGAGCCATCCCAATCCCCGCCAAGCTGCTCAACGTGGGGAGGCATAGCGGAAGCCAGCATGGCGGCGGAGGAGCGTGCGAAGGAAGAGCGCGGCGGCGTGGCGCTGACGCAAGAACAAGCAAGGCGAGAAGGCGAAGGGAGTAGGAGGAGCGTGCGAGGGTCTGCCGCCCCCCACCTCCCCCTACTTATAGCCTCACGCGGCCGAAGAGGCCGGACGTGGGGGGGCGTGGGATTAACTGCGCCCACTTCCCCCACGTCTCGCGTTTATTACGCATAAGCGCGAGCCGAAACTGCCTCACGGATCGTGCGGGCGGTTTCGGGATACGAAGGATCCGTGCCAGGGCCAGGGCGCGGACGTGGCGGGGCCCCTCCCTACGGCGATGTCCCGTCACACACGTGGGCTGGCAGGCTTTCCGGCCACATGGCACGCCAACGGCCCGAGGCCGGCCCGCGGCCCGGTGCGCGAGCCTGCGGGTTCCCGCCCCCCGACTCCAGGAGAATTCGACTAAGGGCGGCACGCCTGCACCAAGGCCGGCTCCTAGCTGCCGGCTTGTCACGATAGGAAGCTGATCGAGCTTCTCGAACCCCACTCCACCTCGAAGCCCCATCAGCTTCGGGGACTACTGTCGGAGTAATTGGCCACGGGTAGCCTAACCGACTACCCCTGGCTCTTCAGGAGATTTATCAGGCCTTTGGGCCTTCAAGCACTCCCAGCATTTGGGCCGCCTTCCCCGGCGAGCTACCACTAAAGCCGACTCCCGGAAGGCGACCTAGCCTCACCGACTCCAAGAAGCCGGCCAAGAAGGACGCCGACTTCTAGAAGCCGGCCAAGACCACAACCGCTCCTACATAACGACGACCTGACGGGGCATGGCCACAGCGCGGCCCACGACCCCCGAAGCCCGAGGCAGGCATGGCTACAAGAGGCCGTACGGGAGGGATGTCTCCCGTGCGGCCCGGCACTGTAGCCACGCCAGCCGCGACGTCATCCACGACCCCCTCCTGTACGGCCCAAGGACCGCGGGCCCCTTCAGCCAGAGAGAGGCGTGAAGGCGGCCCGGCTTTTCCTAGTCGGCCAGGAGCACAGCCGGCCTCCAGAAGCCGGCGACTCCCTTCCTCGAAGCAGGAGCCCCATTATGGAGACAAGATGAGGTGAGGCTACAGTGATAGCCCCCGACGCGGATCACTGTAGCCATGCTTACCTCGACAAAGCCCTCATCATCAGAGGCGCGGCTATAGTAAGCAGCCGCCGACAAGACCCTAGGCGGTGGGGCCGGCCTGTCGACCGAGTAGCCGGCAGCCGGCGGGACCCACCAGCCAGCGGGACCCAGCAGCTGGCGGAGAAGCCGGCAGGCGTAGACACTGACGGCTGGGGCCAGTTCCCAGTCGGATTACCATTGTACCCCCGGGGGGTAGGCCTATATAAACCCCCCGGAGCACCCATGCAAAGGGTTCGCACCTCTGCATGTTTGGCTCCCAAGCATAGCACACACACACACACCATAGATAGAGAGAGGCAAGAGCTAGCCTTGTTCTTCCTCTCCCTTGATCCCAACAGCTCTAGGAGCGATTGTAGCTACTCTTTATCGATCTAGTGATCATGCGGAGACCCCACAGAGCAGGACTAGGGGTGTTATCTCCTCGGAGAGCCCCGAACCTGGGTAAGATTCGCCGGCGTGCATGTCTTCGCCTTATCCCGTTTCCAGGCACCGGCGACGTTTTATTGGCTCCCACAATGATAAGCCATCCCTTGGCATATGTCGCACCAACCACCCGACACACTCACTTCAAGTGCCACTGCCCCTGTGCATATTGAAGTCACTCACTCCTGCTGAAGCATCTGCTCAGTAAACTGAAGAACATGCCATCACCGTTGATGACAATCAGGCTGCTGAAGATAATGTGAGTTCCAGGGCACCCACTAGCGGTGCACCTGAGGAAAATGAAGAGGTCAGGGCAACTGCATTAGTTGGGCCTGAAGAAACTACACCAAATTCCTCTGCTCCACCTGCGCCTACTCCAACTCCAATCCTTCCATCTACATCAGATGTGATGAAGACCAAGCTGCAGAGCGTGCAGCAGTGAAGAAAAGGAAAGCATTAGCTTCTTCAGATTCTTCTGCTCCGAAGAAAATGAAGCCTATGACCAGCTCTTTTGCGAACCCGATTGATGTTGTTCCAATCTCAACCATGCCATCAAAGGACCTTGTTCCTTTTGGTGAAGAATATGTGATCCCTAGCAGATCTTATGAAGAAACTCCTTCTGCTGCTACGTCAGAGCAGATGGATGAAGAAATTGAAGTGGATGAAATCCCTTCAACCCCAGTTGTTTCCTCGCCTGTGCCTCAGTTTACTGCTGAAGAGGCCGGCGTTGAAGAAATTGAAGATGAAGATGTGGACATTGGCTGTACCACACCTGTGATGAATGATTACTTTTGGGAAAGTCAGCACCCCAATTCTCCACTCTTCACTCCACTGCAGCAAATTCCTCAGTCCCCAGTCACTACAGTTCAAATGGGATCTGATGAAGCTCATGAAGACATTGCAGCCGCTAGTGCTGAAGAAACTGAAAATGAAGAATTCAAGAACCAGGCTTCCACTGAAGAGGAAGCAGAAATTCCTCAGCCTGAAGAACCTGAGATTGTGATTCCCGAGGTTGTGGGGCAACTCA
The DNA here is from genome assembly GCF_018294505.1 of Triticum aestivum. Taxonomy (NCBI): domain Eukaryota; kingdom Viridiplantae; phylum Streptophyta; class Magnoliopsida; order Poales; family Poaceae; genus Triticum; species Triticum aestivum. Next base: position 441,758,486 of record NC_057802.1, on the reverse strand, counting down.
CTGACACTCCTCTACCCAAACCAAAGGATCCTTCCTCCAGGAAGCAAAAATTCAAGACTGATGCCTTCTTTGGCGAGCATGTATTCTTCACTGATTACAACCCTTATGACTCTGCTCGCATAAGGAAGAGGCATTTCTGGACTGCCAGCCAGGCAAATTTCTATTCCTCAGTGTTGTTCGACAAAGACAAAGTCTTCGATCATGAGCACATTCCTCACGTGGACATGGAATCTCTGCTATGCTTCGTGCCAGTCCTTAGTGTTCTTCACGATGCTGGACTGTTAAATTTCTGCACTGACATCTGTGATTGGAATGAAGAACTTATTCTTCAATTCTATGCAACACTGCACATCACCGGCAACTCTAAAGATGTGAATTCATGGGTGCTGGACTGGATGTCTGAAAACACTCACTACAAGGCACCAGCTACTGAATTGCTTTGTGCCTTACCTCTCAGTCCGCCCCTTGAAGGTGCTTGTTGCGTCTATAATGAACCTGAGCTAACCGACCACTACATGCAAGTGCTGATGAAGCCTTCGAAGCCAGGTCAGACCTCAAGAACAAAATTCCTTGTGAAGGAATTGCTGTATGTGCCTCGGACTGTCTATCGCATTCTGACGAAGACATTGAGTCCAATCAAGGGCCACGACTCAAATGAAGAAGAAGTCGTTGGCATCGTGAAGAATCTGCTTTTCAATATCATTCATGGCATTCCCATAAACTTCCATGATTTCTTCATGAGGACTCTGGCTAATGTCGCCATGTCACCATTTGTGTTGAAGCCTTATGCACCTTGGATTATGAGATTCATCAGGACAAGGTCTTCACTCAACTATAAAGCTGATACACTGAACCACTGCAGCTACTTGCCCCCAATTGAAGTCCTCAAACGGACATTTTCCTCAGCTGATGAAAAGGGCAAGGCTACTGCTGTAATTGTTGAAGGCAGTCGTCCATTGGATGGACAATTTCGCAAGGCTGCATCCTACTCCACCAATGATGACTCTGCCACCCATGACTCTGCCGCCAACGCACCCAAGCAAAATCCTTAAGGCACAGCACCCAGGGTGACGACTGACCGTGAGCTTCTCCTCAGTCTTCACCAGAAGGTTGATCGCAATCATAAATGGGTCAGCGCCAGTTTGGTTCAATTCTTCACAACATGACTGCTACCCACAATGCAGTGAAGAAAAACCACTACTACCTTCATGAAATCCTCAACCGCACCTGGGCTGTTCTGTCTCAAGTCTATAGTGAAGAAGATCTGAAGACAATGGGTCTCAAGGACGATCTTGACTGGGCTGCACCTCCTCCGAAGAAGTACAAGAAGGTCAAGGTTCCTTCCTTGGTGGCCAGCTCCTATTCTTCCTCACGTGACACTGATGAACATGAAGATTTGGATGACACTGCGGCAGGCCCTACTCCAACAACCGACCCCAACAACGCTGACACTCCTTCATCACCTTGATATTCTTCAGGGGCGTTAGTCCTCATTTTTGACCCTTCTGGTCATTTGATGACAAAGGGGGGGGATTTGAGTTAGTCTTCAAGCGGGTCTATTATATGGGCGTTTTTTTCTAAGTTGCAACTCTCGTTCTTTTGAAGACTTTGCTGGATCAAGTTGTAAACTTAAACTCTATGGTGACCTGTTACTTTTGCTGTTTCTTCTGCATGCTTACTCCTCATTAATGTTATTGCACGCATGCTGAATTACATCAGTCACCATATTTCATCATGCATTTCAAATTCTTCATATATTATGTCAAATGCGTGTATGAATTACAAGATATAGGGGGAGATCTCCATGATTCAACTCTTCAAGTGTGCATTGCTTCAAAAGCAAATTCCTCACTATGCACATCTTCAGGGGGAGTTCTTCTATATCTTGCAATCAAATTCCTCAATATCAGTATTTACACTTCATATATTTATCCCCGTTGAAAACTTAACCTATATTGTCATCAATCACCAAAAAAAGGGGAGACTGTAAGTGCATCTAGTGCCCCTTAGTGATTTTAGTGTATTGAAGACTTATAGGTTAAGGGACTAATGCGTTTGTGAGTGTACACAGATCTATAAGTCTATGAGGAGTTTGATAATTACAGAGAAAGTCGACCCCTAAAAATGAAGTTCTTCGACTGAAGACTTTGGATTTCTGAAGATTTTCTGAAGACTTTGAAAGTTAAGAAATTGGTGTGACCTTGATGACTTGGTATTCATTTGAGGAACATGAAGCGTGAAGACTTTTGTTTTCGTAGTTTCATTTTCTCTTTCTTGAGTCATAGGAAACAACGTACTGTTAAAGGGGGTCGAGGAAATACTAAGGAAAAATTTCCATGTGATGCTCAACTCAAATCCTACACCTATCAATCCCTTCGAGTGAAGCAATTGGAAATCTCATACAGTTCAGTCATATTCTTTAGTGACAGAGACGAAGTTCTTCTGGTCTCTGAGGAATTTGTTCTCACTGAGGAGTTAGGAATTCGCCAGTCCGGATTGCCTACACAGAGAGGAACATGATAGCCCTGAGGAATTTGATACTCAAATTTCCGACCGTTGTTGTGCTATGCGACAGCTGTCCCAAAATATCTACCCACCTAACGGTCATATCATTAAAGGGCATTTATGTCTTATCATGCGGGCTGCTCCCTAGGCTATAAATAGCCACCCCCTACAACCACTAGCTGGTTGGCTGCTCCGAGAGAAACTGACACTTGTCATTTGAGAGCATCCCATCCTTCGAGGACTTTGAGCGAAAATCATCAAGTGAGGAAAAACCCCAAACCCAAACACCTACAAACCCAAAGTGATTGAGCATCACTGAAGAGATTGATCCTGCATGGATCCGACGGTTGTTACCTTTGAAGACTGTGCTTCTTCCAGACGGGTAGGCATCATGGTCTAGAGCATCCAAGAGGAAATTGTGGATCGCCGAGTGACCGAGTTTGTGAAGGTTTGGAAGTCACCTGAAGACTTACCACGAGTGATTGGGCGAGGTCTGTGTGACCTTAGTTCAAGGAGAATACGGTGAGGACTATGTGTCCGGGAGTGGGTGTCCTCAGGTTTAAATACCTAGCCGCTCCAACCAGACGTACAACTGAGACAACAGTTGGAACTGGTCTACCAAATCATTGTCTTCACCAAGCCAACTGGTTCTATTTCCTCAACTCTTCCATTTCCTCATTCCTGTGTTGTGCAATTGTTCATATATGTGTTTGAAGACTTTGACTGAAGACTTTCTCAATTTCCTCAGTTCAATTTCCTCATTCTGTTTGTCTTCATCCTGTGTTATCCTGTGTTTACGCTTTCTGTACTCTGTGCTTGTTTTCATTTCATCATGATGACTATGCTTGTGCTCTGCTATGCATACTCTTGAGTACTTATTCCGCTGCAAGTAGTTCTTCGCTAAGGAATTTCCTCACCCACAAATTCCTCAGTGAAGAATTTATAAAAATTGCCTATTCACCCCCCCTCTAGTCGATATAACGCACTTTCAATCATACATGCGAGTGCCAGCTGCTTAGTATATGAATCAATTATGTCAATTATATCATGCCATCCTGTATACTTAGATAACATGTATGTGAATTATTTCATCCCAACCTATTTTAGAAAGACATCATATAGTTTTGTCATGTCATCCTGTTTAGGTACTCATCATATGTTGAATTATGCCATTATATCCTGTTAAGTTATCCATCATATATCTGAAACTGTGTCATGCTATCCTGTTTAGTTAGGCATCATATATGTGAAATTGTGTCATGCTGTCCTGTTTGGTTAGACAACATATATGTGAATTACCACATCTGTCTATCATACAATGTCTGTACGTTCAATTTCTTTTCTTGTTTATCAGCCATTTGAATTGGAGGGGGTGATGATAGTATCTAAGGGAGCAAAAACCCGTTCTTCACAAAAGACAGTGCTACCCGTCGATGCAGATAGAACCATGGTTGTACTGGGCCACAAACTAGCCCCACCACACATAATCGGGACTCTTCCAGATTGCACACTTACATCGTTGGGCAGAGAACCAGCTACAACCCATCTAACCGCAACCCCAGCGGATAGTAACCCACTTATAGTTGACAAAGCACCATGTTCACCACAGAGTACCCCCACACGAGTTGTTTGTAAAGCTACTGCAGTGCCCAAAGCACGAAGACCACCACAGCTAACCCAAACTCCATGTTTAAAGCAGAAGAGCAACTGTTCTCAGGTCAGATTCCGTAGCTATGGTCCATACTCCTTTGCTGTTGCATCACTGTATTTACTCATACCAACTACTTTCGAATTTGAAGGATCTAATTGAAACTCCAATCGCACAACAGGTATGTTTTAAACCTATTTCTTTAACTGGATTGCTGTTCTAACTTGTTGCTCTATGTTGATTTCAGTTTAAGTTGTATAAACATTTATGTTCTCATGTGATGCACATTACAAGTGCTGCCAATGCTGTGTAGTTTCTCACACTTATATTATGTCTATGATGTTGTGTCTTAAAAATATTTGAGTTGAACTGTGTCTCTATCTTGATTAGGGAACATAAACTAGAATGATATGGACAATACAGTGACCATAGTACATAGATATATGTTTGTTTCATGCTGTTATCCTGTCCACCTTACTACTGAACTGGTTTACCAAAATGAGTTTCGTATACTACAAGCTAAACCTGTGATGTGTCTGCTTGTTTCTCTTGTAGTATGCAAACATAATATTGGAGAAGAGCACCCCACTATGCAATGGTAGAGAAAGTAATGCAGATAAGGTTCAAGATAGTGAGACAACCCTGTTGGTCTCCAAGAAAGGTGATAAAAACGATCTTGTAGACAGTGAGAAAACCCCACAGCCCTGCGTTGATGTAGTGTTCGAGTTAATGGCCAGTACCGCTGGCACAAGCTCTTCGAACTCGCTGCCTGAATCACTTCGGCTTCTTCAGTCTCAGCTACAAGCTGAAAGGCATTAGTCAGTTGTGCTGCGGCAAGAAGCCAAAGGACTGAGGAAGTCCCTGCAGAATTCAGATGCGTACTTTCTTGTGCAACAGCAAGCGCTGGAGGATTTAAGCGCCAAAGAAGAGAAAGTTAATAAGCTTGCTAAGAATCTTGCCAGCATTATGGGTACCCAGGATATTGTTTCTCGAACTCTTCTAAAGTGGTTTCAGTTCTGGACTTGTTTTGCTGCGGCGTTTATATGCTGCTTTGTTCCCTATATTTGCACTGGTGGCGAACTTTGATGCCCAGTGGATGTAATATGTGTAATAGCCGTGATAGCCTAGCATAAGTTGCTTGCTTATTTATTTCCTTGTTGTCTTGTTTATTTGTTTGCTTGTAGTCAGTGCAGTTCTTTTTCCGCGGTTTGCTAGTGGCTGCAATAACCTATTTTTTAAAACTAGGCCACAATAACCATGGGCTAATATTTACTGTAGTGACAGTGGGCCTCCTACGGGCCGTAGAAATAGTGGGCCTTCTACGGGCCGTAGAAACAGTAGGCCTTCTACGGGTCGTAGAAACAATGGGCCTTCTACGGGCCGTATCATCAATGGGCCTTATACGGGCCGTATGATCGATTGGCCAAACATGGGCCAATAACAGGCCGCATTATGGCCGTAAACGGGCTAGAGTTGGAATCGTCCGTTCATGGGCCGGCCATAACGGGCCATCATTAATAGGCCGTATTTGATGACGCTATGAAAACGGCCCAACGTATTAACGGACCACAAACGGACCGACTGTAACCACGGGCTGAATTTGGCCCACAGGCAGAAAATGACAGTAACGGGCCGTAAGTAAACGAATGCTGGAAATGAGCCCAAGAATAAATGGGCTCTGAGAAGGCCGAAAGATAACATGGGCTGGAAATGGCCCAACGGAATAACGGGCCGTTAATGGGTATAAAGTGATACACTGTTCATTACGGGCCAGTTTCACCACGGGCCGTTAATGGGTGTAAAGTGATACACTGTTCATTACGGACCAGTTTCACCACGGGCCGTTAATAGGCCAAGAGTTACATAGGGCCTCATATGGTCCGAAAGACGTCATGGGCCATACATGGGCCAGAAGTGAAAACGGGCTGGAATCATATTGGATGGCCCAGATGACGCTACTGGGCCTAATTTGGATAGGGCGTAACGGGCCTTGGGTTAGCGGGCTGTAAATGGGCTATATGTGAACATGCCGTTAACAGGCTTTCCATGGGCCGGCCCGCCACCTTTTGACCAAGTCAAACGGGCCGGCCTTTTCACAGGAATGGGCCTCTGTTGGGCCGTGCCACGTGTCCACGTATCATAGGCGCCTTCTGTCCAATGAGTGGATGACATCTGTCCCAACGATGAGCCAACACGTGTTTCCTCCAGCCAATGATGATTTTACACGTGGAAAATCCCCATTGGTCGGGGCTGTTAACGGGTTATCGGATCCAAAACCCGACCCGATAGCTTAACGGCGTTCCGTTACGGTGGATGCCACGTGTCGGTCACCCTTGACGAAAGCACTTCTGTGACGTGTGATTTATCGTCATGGAAGTGGACACTTCCATGATGATAATTTTGGTAATGTCATGGAACACTTCTACGACAGCACAGGTATGACTATCTTCATTCTGTCATAAATTTGTCATGGATGTACATGCATGACAAAAAACGCGACCTACTGTGACAAACACGTATCATCACGGAAGTGTATTTTTTTAGTCCATACAATAAGAACAATTCGGGCTCATCCAGCCTGGACCGCATACTCGATCGTCCGTGCTAGATACATGGCACCCCAGAAAAACCAGCCAACCACACCAACAGAGATTGTTGGGTTTTCAAACAAGCCGGCAAGTTAAATGCCGAGAACAAGGAGAAGGGGTCGCAGAGCAAAGACGATGACGAGGAGCCTCGGCCACCAAACACAGGGGGACAGAAGAAGTTTCCCCCTCAGGTCAAAACGATGAACATGATATACGCTACCCACACCCCCAAGAGGGAACGCAGGCGCGCACTCAGGGACGTCTATGCGATGGAGCCAGTCGCCCCAAAATTCAATCCATGGTCTTCCTGTCCGATCACCTTTGATCGCAGAGACCATCCGACCAGTATCCGTCATGGCGGGTCAGCCGCACTGGTCCTCGACCCAATCATAGATGGATTCCACCTCACGCGGGTCCTAATGGACGGAGGTAGCAGCCTGAACCTGCTTTATCAGGACACAGCGCGCAAAATGGGCATTAATCCCTCAAGGATCAAGCCCACCAAAACTACCTTTAAAGGAGTCATACCAGGTGTAGAGGCTCGCTGTACGGGCTCAATCGCACTAGAGGTTGTCTTCGGATCTCCGGACAACTTCCGATGCGAAGAGTTGATCTTCGACATCGTCCCCTTTCACAGCGGCTATCATGCACTGCTGGGACAAACTGCATTTGTGCGCTTCAACGCGGCGCCACACTACGCTTATCTTAAGCTCAAGATGCCCGGACCACGCGGCGTCATAACAGTCAACGGAAATACAGAACGCTCCCTCCATACAGAGGAGCACACAGTTGCGTTAGCAGCAGAAGTACAGAGCGGCCTTCTCAAACAGAACCTTAATTTGTCGGCCGAACTCCCGGACACTGTCAAACGAGTTCGGACTACTCTGCAGCAGGACAGCGCAGCTCGTCAAGAGCTCGATTAGCAATTTGGCCTCCGTCCCAGTTCCAGCAAAGTGGTGGCATTTGCACCACGCGTACATAACTACGCACTCAAAATACCTTGGGCATAGATGGAGGCATAACTAGCTTGTGATCCACAATACGGCTCGACCGCTCCTAGATACACATACTATCACTGTTTCCTTTTTCTCCTTTTCAGGTTTCTTTTTCACAGGCCTTCCTTGATGGCCTGATCATAGGTCCTTTCAAAGGATAAATGCACCAAGACGGCAGTAAGCATGCACGTATAGGGAAATTTCTAGGTGGTCTCTTTAACGACCACTCTACCTGTTCTCAGGACCCACACGCAGCTCTCCCTTGGTTGTGGCATGTTAAATAGCCTTTTGCTTATTGCACTATTTGTACAAATGCGCTTTGACATATTACCAAATTATAATGGAAACAGTTTGCGGCCCAAACTCTACGGCTCTAGCTTACTACCCTTTATTCTTTTCCTTTTTGATAACTTTATCAAATAGCACCCGTACACTTTGGTACGTTTCAATTTGCCAGGGGCTTCATAGTGCCCCGCAATACGGCAACAAAGTCTGAACACCTTTGACAGTATAGTTCGGCACCCTGAATTTAGCACTATATGCATTGGCTCCGAATCATGTCTTTGGTCAATAGTTGGGTTGCCCGGCTCCTGTGCTTACTACCTTACGTTCTGCTATATCGGCTAGGGTAGTAAAGGGAGAACTACTGCGATTGTGTCCTGGTTTATCCGGATGAGCACCTCAGTAGAGAAAGCCGAAAATTGACTGTCATGATGCGGCGAGAGCCGGTCAGCTCTTCGGAGGTTCCAAATCGTTAGAGGTTTTTCCGCATTACGCGAGGGATCGGTACGTACCCAATCAGGTGTTTACAGCACCCTAGTTCGGATACTAGGGGCTGCGCCTGTATTTTTTATTGTCAAACTCCTATGGCTAAGTGAGGGTGCAAAAGCCGCATAGTCCGATTGCCTGGTTCGTTGCGCTAAACACCTCCTTCAAGGATCAAACAATTGGATCAAGAGTGTTTAGATTACATCCTGAACACCCCCGTCATTCCTACGTGGGGGCTGAAGCCGATGACTGGCCAACTCTCAGATTTCACACAAAACGGCCGCACGGGAGGTGAAATTTTTCAACAAACATTACATTGCATAACGACTTTGTTTCATCATACAAGGCAGAGACAACACGAATGTATTCATTCAAGAATAATGTCTTGCGAACATTGCGTCGCCACAATACGAGACCCCTCCAGGACGTCTTCAAAATACCGCTCGAGTGTGCGGTGCTCCTTGCTCTCAGGCGGTCCCTCGGTCACAAGCTTGACGACGTCCATCTTCGCCCACCACACCTTGACCCGGGCGAAGGCCATGCGCGCGCCCTCGATGCAGACCGACCGCTTGACGACGTCCAGCCGAGGGCAGGCATTCACCAACCGCTTCACGAGTCCGAAGTAGCTGCTGGGTACAGCTTCGGCAGGCCACAGCCGGATTATTAAATCCTTCATGGCTAGTTCGGCCAACCGATGCAGCTCGACCAGCTGTTTTAGCTGGTCGCTAAAGGGCACCGGATGTTCTGGCGCAAGGTATTGCGACCAGAACAGCTTCTCCGTTGAGCTCCCCTCTTCGGCTCGGAAGAATTCCGCAGCGTCACAAACACTGCGCGGTAGATCCGCAAACGCCCCTGGAGAACTCCAAATCCGGGTTAGTAAGAAATACTTCTTCTTCACATACTTGCTTTGCATACTAAACGCCTTACCCGCTGCGATCTTCTTCGCCTGTTGGATCTCCTGGGGGCGCTTTGGTCTTCGGCCTGGGCCTCTTGCGCGCTTTGGCGAGCCTTAGCGAGTTCGGTCTATTGAGCCGAAACATCGCGTTCCAAGGACTCACACTTTTTCACGGCATCCTGGAGTTCCTGCTGGACCTCATCAAGCCTAGCCTCGTGCTTCTCACGAGCGGCTTGTTCCTTGGCAGCTTTCTCCTTGGCCTCGGCTAGCGCCTTCTTAAGGACCTCTACCTCGATCGCTGCTCCTACAAATATCATGGCACTTCGGTTAGCACACATCATTTACTCCTCTCGAATATACATCAAGCCACCACATACCCTGCTTGTCCTCAAGCTGCCTTTTTACAAGGCCGAGTTCTTCTTCGGCCCGCTCCAGACTCTGGTTTAGTCCGGAAACCTCCGCATCATGAGAGGTTGCGGCCAGCAACAACGCCTGTTTATATAAGACATCTTTTAGTTAGTTCCTTGCGAAAATAAATTGATCCTCTGTTCGGCTTTTCTTTCCGAACACCGGACAGTGTTCTCAGGGGCTACTGTCTATACTAGGACTTTTTCTTTTGTGTCGCTTACCTCAAAGCCGGTCAGCAGGCTGGTGCAGGCTTCGGTCAGTCCGCTCTTGACGGACTGAACCCTCTCAACCATCGTACCCATAAGGATATGGTGTTCCTCCACAATGGAAGCACCTCGTAGAGCTTCTAGCAGATTATCCGATGCCTTTGGTTGGACAGAGGTCACCGGTGGGATAGGCACACCTCCTTCTCTCGAAGGAGGCTGCTCGCCGGATTCTGGAGCCGTATAGGTCTCCGGAACCGTCTTCGGCTGGGGGCTGAACTGAACATGGCCCCCATCGCCAGTCTCCATGGGAATTCGCTCCCCCATGTGTCCAGTGGCCAAGGTTTCTGTCGGTGTCAAAACCGGCGGATCTCGGGTAGGGGGTCCCGAACTGTGCGTCTAAGGCGGATGGTAACAGGACGTGGGGGACACGATGTTTACCCAGGTTCGGGCCCTCTCAATGGAGGTAATACCCTACTTCCTGCTTGATTGATCTTGATGATATGAGTATTATAAGAGTTGATCTACCACGAGATGGTAGAGGCTAAACCCTAGAAGCTAGCCTATGGTATGATTGTTGTTGTCCTACGGACTAAACCCTCCGGTTTATATAGACACCGGAGGGGGCTAGGGTTACACAGAGTCGGTTACAAGGGAGGAGATCTACATATCCGTATTGCCAAGCTTGCCTTCCCCGCCAAGGAGAGTCCCATCCGGACATGGGACGAAGTCTTCAATCTTGTATCTTCATAGTCCAACAGTCCAGCTAAAGTATATAGTATGGCTGTTCGAGGACCCCCTAATCTAGGACTCCCTCAATAGCCCCTGAACCAGGCTTCAATGACGATGAGTCCGGCGTGCAGATTGTCTTCGGCATTGCAAGGCGGGTTCCTCCTCCAAATATTTCATAGAAGATTTTGAACACAAGGATAGTGTCCGGCTCTGCAAAACAAATTCCACATACCACCGTAGAGAGAATAATATTTCCACAAATCTAATCTACTGACACATTCGGCAGCATGACATCACACCACGGCCTGGTCATTATTCGAACCATTTTTCTCAACCAGCTACTGCACATATTGCGAGGCGGTTTCCTTGGCACATCTTGTCGAAGCAGAGATCGTGTCCCCTTATCACGGGATTCTCATCAATACGGGTGTGGGTAACCCAATCTTGCCTGTTGGTATGACTCCTCGATTTTAGGCAAGTCCCAAATGGCCACGCGGAGGACGCTTGATATTCGCCCTCTTTATAAAGGGGCCAAGGCCTGTCCCTTTCTTCTCGCGCTCAATCGAATCCTTCCCCCACCTCGAGTTCCAACACTCAAGGCTCAGGCTAGGCGCTTCGGACCATCAATCATGTCCGGATCCAACCTTCAAGGTCGGTGGATGCCCTCCTTCGTCACAGAGGAGGACATCAAGAAGCTAAGAGAGGCCAGGTATTTGACCGCCGAAATCTCGCACAGGCTGCCTGCTCGAGGGCAGGTTGTTCCCACTCCCGAACCCAGCGAGAGTGTTGTATTCGTCTCCCACTTCCTCCGAGGGCTAGGCTTTAGTCTAGAACCCTTTATAAAGAGGGCTCATGTTCTATTACGGGCTCGATTTCCATGATCTGGCCCCGGATTCCATCCTTCACATCTCGTCGTTCATCGTCGTATGTGAGGCCTTCCTCCACATCACCCCACACTTCGGCTTATGGCTCTAGACCTTCAATGTGAAGCCAAAGATGATTAATGGGCGGCACGCAGAATGCGGAGGTGCCATAATAAGCAAAGGCGCCGATGCTCCATGGCCAAAGGGTTCCTTCCTGGAGGTGTCCAGCTTATGGCAACGGGAGTGGTTTTACATCACAGCTCCCCGGGGTACTAAGTGGGTAGCCGCCCCTGCCTTCCGCTCGGGCCCCCCCGCCGCTACTGGCATCATGGGTCAACAAGGGGCTGGACTGGGGGCCAGTAAATGATGTGCCGACATTGCAGATCCGCATCCGAGATCTCCTCGAGATAGATGTCAGCCTTGTCAAGGTAATGCAAGTCATGCTAGTTCGTCGAGCCCTGCCTTGCAAACGTCGACCTCTCCGTATGTGGGAGTTCAACCCGGAAGGACCGCGAACTATTCAACACTTCTTCGGCATGACGGACGAAGAGATGTATGGATTGTTTTTCGGATCACAAATAAAGTGTCCTGACACCACCGAGGATGCGGGTCTGAGCTGCAATTGTCCAGATACCCAAGTAAGTAATTCTTCGGCCGAACATGCTGTCTCTTTATTTATCACAACATCATTCTGAAAAGTCGCTCTTTGACCAGGACTGGGTAAAAAAGGCGAAGATGATCAGGTGTTCGGCCCCCCTTCCCGAAGGCTCAATGGATCCAGTACTGGCCAGAATGCTTGAGCTCGCGCCTTATCAAGCGCCATCAGGGGAAGATAAAGGGAGGAATAAAGAAGCTGAAAGCGGGCCTCACTCATTATTCATCCAAACCGGGGGAATTAGTGCCTCCATGAAGGAGGATAACCGGGGAGAAGGATCAAAAATACCCTCTCCTCAAGGAAGGAAGAGGGCCACCTCTGAAGACTTGGAAACAATGATTTCCAAACAAGGGAAGAAATCTTTGTCAGGGGGCCCTACCCCGGAGGGTGTCCTTACCACACAGTGCCCGCAAGGGGAGCAGCCCTCCACCGAGCTGTAAGTAAACAAAAGTACTCCATAGTAAACATATCCTGCTTTATTTCCGAGGACAATAACCGAGGCGCATGTCTTGTAGTTCGAATCGTAGCCCTTCTCGACAGAGTTCATCTTCGGGGGATCTTCCGGAAATGATGGAGAGAGAAACACCTCCCCATGCCTCCCCGGCTCATGAGGCGGGCGACCCAGAGGTGTCGTCACAGAGGATTTCTCCTGATCCGCCAAGGCCAAAAGGTAATCCTTCGGCCTCCCAAAGTCTGGAGTATTCGGCTCCTGAAGGGAGGAGCAGAAAAAGTCCGGAGCTGTTCGGTGCACGACCGGACGCATTGATGAGTCTTCTGGAGCAAGCGGCTATCTCAGAGGCGCATCGTACGTTAATGGGTACGGTAGTCGAGAAGATTTCATCCGCCGAAAGTGGGTTGCATGAAGCTTTTATGAGCCTGCTGAGAGGCTTTGAGGTACGCAAAGTAATATGTATATTTTTGGCGGTACCGCACACGCCAGGTGTGCCCTATGCAGATAGTAGCCCCTGAGACTCCGGTTGCTGTCGAAAAAGGCGGCAAACAGAGGATCATAGTCCCAGGTAATAATCATGCCGCCTTCATGTGCAGGTGGCTGAGGGTCCGGTGGCTAGCCGGACTGGTGAGTTTGCCGAACTGAAGCGGCAACTTGATGCGGCAGATGCCGACATCGTGCTTGTAAACAAGTGGCTTGACGAGGCACAGGGTATGTATTTCCTCCAGTGATCAACACATATTAAGAGGAGCATGATGCTAGTATCTTTAATATGCTGTGACTGCAGATGGAGCTGCCGCCATGGAGACCCTTCAGGCGGAACTTGCCCGAGCCAAGGAACAAGCCAGGAAGAGTGATGCTGCTGCCCTAAAGGCGGTCGAAGAGCTGAGAGCCAAACAGGCTGCGCATTGCCAGAGCAAAGAGAAAATAGCCAAGACGGCTGTTGAGCTAAAAGATGCCGCCGACCGTTATGAGCTTCTTGAAAAGGAAAGCCGAACGAAGACGGCGGACCTGGAGAAAGCCATGGTAGCAGCCAAGGAAGCCCGCTCTAACATCAGAGCGGCGAAGGAGGAGCTACGTCAGGCCGGAGATATCACGGCTGGGAAGCCCTTTTTGTTGCGGACGAAGTTCGGAGATCCTAAGTATGCCCTTCTGGATCAATTATGGAGTTCTGCGCACGCGTACCTGGATTTGGCAGCGAGTGCTGCTGATGCGACCAAGTTTTTCGAAGATAAAAAAGAACACGAAGTGGAGAAGTTGTTCTGGTCGCAGTTCAATGCTCCAGCGCATCCGCTGCTGTTAAATGAGCAAATGACCGAGTGGGCCAAGCTCCATAGGTTGTCCGGGCTTGCCATGAGGTCTGTTGTGGATCATCTTTGGCCGGAAGGACCAAGGCCGAATAGTTATTTTGGCTTAGTGCAACGATTCCTTGGTGTTGTGCCGCATATCAACGCTATGAAGAGGTCGGCGTGCATAGAGGGTGCGCGGATGGCTCTTGCCCGTGTCAAGACATACTGGACAGAGATGGAGGCCACCGCTATTGCAACCCCGAGTTCGGCCGAAGGCCGGGTATCGGCCGAGCACTATTTTGAAGAAGTCCTAGAAGGCGCTTGTTTAATAGAGGCTCAGTGCTCGAAGAGTATCAAGTTCTAGTGACATGTATCCCAATTGTAAGAAGAATTTTATTTGAATTATAAAGGCTTTGTTTATACTTTTGCCTAAAAGTATTATTATGCCTCCTGTGCGGTCATTTATGTATATATATATATATATCCTGAAAGTTTGCAGTCGTCGGCTTCAGCCCCCACGCATATAATGCGGGGGTGTTCGCAAAAGCGCGTCGTCACACTTGATCGAACGTCTTGGTCCATTAAGGAGGTGGTAGCGCGGCGAACGAGGCAATCGGACTATATTGCTTTAACACTTTCACTTAACCATAGGAGTTTGACAGTGGGGCTACTATATAGCCCCTGGTATTTCCGCGGCTATCCGAATACGGTGCGCGTACGTACATGACCGGGAAAACCGGCCCTTCGTTAATGCGGAGGAATCCCGAAGATTCCGTTAAGTCATCGAGTGGTTGACCAGTCTCGCGCTTTATCATGACAGTCAGTTTTCGACTTTCTCTACTGAGGTGCTCATCCGGATGAACCAGGGCACAATCGCAATAGTTCTCCCGGTGCCACCTTAGCCGATAGAGCGGAACGTAAGGTAGCAAAACGCGGGAGCCGGGCAAACCCAACATTTGACTAAAGACATGATTCGGAGCTGATGCATATAAGGCCAAACTCGCGACGCCGAACACTCCCTAAGGTATTCGGTCTTTACAACATATACGAGGCTGAGTAACGCCCTTGATAATGAACCCCGAGTGTCCAGGTACGTGCATTATTCTGACGTGGCGAAATGCCAATAACGTCAGCATCCCTCTCGGTTATACTGAGTATCCGGAGGATGTGAAGCAACAAGAGACAGTAAAAAAGGTTTACACATGGTCTTAATCTAAAAAGAAACCTTTGAGCGGGGCCCTGCTGCACGTCTGCGCCTGTGTCTCCGTTGTGCCATATCCTGGAAGGGTGTAACACGATTATCATCTGCAAAATAGAAGAACTTAAGTGAAAGTTGTCGTGCGAAAAGTTGGTTATTCCTGATAAACCATTAAAATTCAAGATAAGTAAGGTCGAGCCGAACTGTAGTCCTTTTTACATGCGGGAAGCCCCTGGTACCGCCTATGGGCGTATATCCATCAAACCAATCTCAGGTTTATCTAAGCTGTTACAGCTAGTGATGCGCCAGACTCGTCTAGCCGTGTCCGCGGTCTTGACGACCGATCATTTATTCTGGTTGGAGAGGCCGTTTAGTGTTCGGCTGCTAAAGCCGCCACACGTTCTTCCGCGCGCAAGGAACGCTCAACATTTCCGCTAATTGTGATGATTCCACGTGGACCGAGCATCTTAAGCTTAAGAGAAGCGTAATGCGGTACTGCATTAAAACGAGCGAAAGTTGTTCTTCCGAGTAGTGCTTGATAGCCGCTTCGGAATGGAGCGATGTCGAAGGTTAACTTTTCACTTCGGAAGTTGCCGGGAGAACCGAATACAACCTCTAATACTAGGGAGCCCGTGCAGCGGGCCTCTGAGCCTGGTATTACTCCTTCAAAGGTAGTATTGCTTTGGCTGATTCTTGTCGGGTCTATCCCCATTTTGCGGACTGTGTCCTGATATATCAGATTAAGACTACTACCGCCATCCATGAGGACTTGGGTGAGATGGTATCCATCGATAATTGGGTCTAGCACCAAGGCAGCCAATCCTCCGTGCCGGATACTTGTCAGGTGATCCCTGCGATCAAATGTGATCGGGCAGGCCGACCAAGGGTTGGACTTAGGGGTGACGGGCTCTACGGCGTGTACGTCTCGGAGTGCATGTTTGCTTCCTCTCTTCGTTACATGAATTGTGTTCACTGTTTTGACCTCTGGTGGGAACTTTTCTGTCCCCTAGTGTTTTGCTGGCGAGGCTCATCCCCTTGTGTTCGGCGTTTAACTTGCCGGCCTGCTTGAAGACCCAGCATTCTCTGTGGGTGTGATTTGTAGGTTTATCGGAGGTGCCATGAATCTGACATAATTTGTCTAGAATCTTGTTTAGGCTGGACGGTCCATCTCTGTTGCCTTTGAAAGGCTTTTTCCGCTGACCGGGTCGAGAGCCCCTGAATCCGGCGTTTACCGCCGTGTTGTCTGGGCTGTCTTCGTTATTTCGACGCTTGCTTTTACTGCGTCGTGGTTTTCCATTACCATCCCTGACTTCAGATGTGCCTGGGTCGCTGGTGCTACTACGTGCCAGCCAGCTATCTTCGCCCGCGCAAAAGCGGGTCATGAGGCTTGTTAGGGCTGCCATTGTTCTTGGCTTTTCTTGGCCGAGGTGTCTGGCGAGCCATTCGTCTCGGACGCTGTGTTTGAAAGCTGCTAAGGCTTCAGCGTCCGGGCAGTCGACGATTTGATTCTTCTTAGTGAGAAATCTGTTCCAAAGCTTTCAGGCTGACTCTCCTGGCTGTTGAATTATATGACTTAAATCGTCTGCATCCGGAGGTCGGACATAGGTCCCTTGAAAGCTAGCCCTAAAAGCATCCTCAAGCTCCTCCCAACTTCCAATTGAATTTTCGGGGAGGCTCTTCAGCCAGTGCCGATCTGGTCCTTTCAGCTTGAGGGGCAAGTATTTGATGGCGTGGAGATCGTCTCCGCGAGCCATATGGATATGGAGGATAAAGTCCTCAATCCAGACCCCAGGGTCTGTCGTCCCATCGTACGCCTCTATGTTCACGGGTTTGAATCCCTCTGGGAATTCGTGATCCAGCACCTCATCGGTGAAACATAGGGGGTGCGCGGCACCCCTGTATTTGGATGTGTCATGGCGTTCTGAAGGTTGTAATGTTCGGTTTTGATTATGCGCTGGAGCGCGCTTCCTAGATCCGTAGATGGATCTGGTCACGCCGGCCTTTTGATGCAAGTCCTTGCTTGGATAGTGTGCTGACTTATGTGCGGCCTCGTCAGCCGCCCTATCGCGGCCACGAGGTGGTCGATCCGACCGGTGGGCCATTTTATTTTTCGGTTGTGTGGGCTCTAAGGCCTCATCATCGAATTCAGGCAACAGCTTGCGCTTTGGATAGCTCTTTATGTGGCGACTACCACCATACTTTTCTTCAATGTCAAGCACTTTGTTCCATCTACTGTTGAGCGTATTCTGTGCGGCCTTAAGCCTTTGCTTCTGCTTCTTCAGGCTCCTTGCAGTGGGAATAAGCCTTTTACGGAGGTTCTCTTATTCCAAGTGCCTTTCCGGGATGATGTGTGCATCATCGTCCGGACTGTTTTCCTCTCTGGAGAGAGGTTGATGAGATTTATCCTCGGCGTCGCCGTGATCGGACAACGGCTCCGTACTATGTTCGCCGTCCGCTGGTTCATCCTGTTTTGTCGCTGGGTCAATGTGGTCGTCGTTTCCTCTAGAGTCGACCGGGGTGTTATTTTTTCTTGCGCCGTTATCTCTGTTTTTGCCGAGGCGGGATTTGGAGCGGCGCCTACGCCGTCGCTTTGGTTGCTTCTCGAGGGAGCTATCCTTCGCTGCATCCTTCCGTTCCTCGTCATTGTTTTCTTTGGGTGTATCCACCATATATACATCGTGTGATGAAGTGGCTGTCCAGCGCCCTGTGGGCGGTGGTTCCTTTTCCTCTCCTGCATCGTCGTCCATACCGTCGATGTCTTCGGAGTCGAAATCGAGCATGTCGGTTAAATCGTCGACAGTGGCTATTTAGTGGGTGGTGGGTGGGGAACGAATTTATTCGTCGTCCGCTTCCCATTCTAGTCGGACATAGTTCGGCCAAGGGTCTCCTGACAAGGAGAGAGACCTCAATGAGTCTAGCACATCGCCCAGTGGTGAGTGCTGGAAGATATCCGCGGAGGAAAACTCCATGATCGGTGCCCAATCAGATTTGATAGGCACGAACGCAGGCGGTTTGGAGCCCGTGGCCGGGGACGAATCCAAATGTCCGGAAACACGGGTCTCATAAGAGGTGAAGTCAGTATTCGGCTCTATCGCCGCTGAGTGTGCGGCCTCCGTGGCGTGGTCCATCCACCCGTCCTCGGACGGTGTAATCTGCTCCGGATCGAGGGCCGGAGTAGCTGCAGGTGCGATCTCCCGAACACTGTCCGTTGGTAGGGCTAAGTCATGCCTGTCGTGACTGTGCAGCGCACCTGACATGGGCTCGAATCCGTCGAAGATCAAGTCTCCGCGGATGTCAGCAGTATAGTTCAAGTTTCCAAACCTGACCTGATGGCCAGGGGCGTAGCTCTCAATTTGCTCCAGATGGCCAAGCGAGTTGGCCCGCAGTACGAAGCCGCCGAATATGAAGATCTGTTCGGGGAGGAAAACCTGACCCTGGATCGCATCGTTGCCGATGATCGAAGGAGCCATCTAGCCTTACGGTGACAACACAGTGGAACTCTCAATGAAAGCACCAATGTCGGTGTCAAAACCGGCGGATGTCGGGTAGGGGGTCCCGAACTGTGCGTCTAAGGCAGATGGTAACAGGAGGCCAGGGACATGATGTTTACCCAGGTTCGGGCCCTCTCGATGGAGGTAATACCCTACTTCCTGCTTGATTGATCTTGATGATATGAGTATTACAAGAGTTGATCTACCACGAGATCGTAGAGGCTAAACCCTAGAAGCTAGCCTATGGTATGATTGTTGTTGTCCTACGGACTAAACCCTCCGGTTTATATAGACGCCGGAGGGGGCTAGGGTTACACAGAGTTGGTTACAAGGGAGGAGATCTACATATCCGTATTGCCAAGCTTGCCTTCCACGCCAAGGAGAGTCCCATCCGGACACGGGACGAAGTCTTCAATCTTGTATCTTCATAGTCCAACAGTCCGGCTAAAGTATATAGTCCGGCTGTCCAAGGACCCCCTAATCCAGGACTCCCTCAGTTTCGCCCTCTGGCGCCACCCTGACAGACTCCTGAACCTCTCCCTAGCCTGGGAAGGTCCTTTGGGACAGCACCTCGTCGTCGCCCTTGGCCTTGGGTGAGTGAGCGGCCGGCGGTGACTCGCTGGCCATCACCTTCGAACCAAGCGAACCCCCTGACGAGGATCGCTGGGAGCTGTCGTGGGCCGGACTGCAATAGCATAATTTAACATATTAATACCATGAAGAGGAGAGGCCGGATACATGGATGTATACGGGTCTTTAGTACTTACGATGCGGCCAGGGGCTTGCTTCGGGGGGGTCGCTCGGGGCTGCTGTCAATGTCCCATGTGGAGTTATCCGCAAGGGGGCCCTCCCCCCTCTTGGGCGCCTCCGCCTCCAGATTTCTGGAGGCCGCCCTCTTCTTCCTTCCCCCATCAGGGGGAGAGTTTCTTTCTTCCTCCTCCTCATCGTCGTCTTCGGCGGCGGAAGAGTGAGTCTTGTCTTCGGACGTCACGTTCGAAGTGCCCTTGCGGCGAGGGCCACCTTTGGCCCCCTTGGCCTTCTTCTTGGCCTTCTTCTCTGGTGCCTTGTAGGGCACCGGAACCAGCATCTTCACCAGGAGAGGGATGACTGGTTCCTCAGGCAGCGGAGCCGAACACCGAATCCGCTCCGCCTTCTCCATCCATACCTGGAAAAATAAATAGTGAGGTTTTAGACATCTTCCTTGAACAAGCAAGTAGAGGATGCACCTTGAGACGAGAAAAGACTTACCGCACTGGCAGGATGGGCAAGATCATGCCCGCGGTCCGAGTCGATGTCCGGCGGCGTCTCGTTGCCCTTAAAGAGCAACTTCCAGACATCTTTGTGAGTAGTTCTGAAGAGTCTTTCCAAGGTTTGGTGCTTCTCCGGATCAAATTTCCATAAAGGGCATGCTCGGCTCTGGCATGGAAGGATCCGGCGAACTAGCATCACCTGGATCACGTGGACGAGCTTGATGTTTTTATCCACCATGCTTCGGATGCGCGTCTGCAGCGCTATCAGCTCGTCCGACGAAGACCAATTTGGGCCCTTCTCTATGCAGGAGGTAAGCCGCATTGGAGCTCTGGATTTGAACTTGAGAGTTGCAACCCAGGTGGCCTCGCGAGGCTCTGTGATATAGAACCACAGCTTCTGCCACTCCTTGACCGGCTCCACAAATGTACCTTTGGGCCATGTGACATTGGGCATCTTGCTCACCATGGCACCCCCGCACTCCACGTGTTGGCCATCCACCACCTTCGGCTTTACGTTGAAGATCTTGAGCCATAGTCCGAAGTGGGGAGGAATGCGGAGGAAGGCCTCGCACATGACAATAAATGCCGAGATGTTGAGGAAGGAGTTCGGGGCTAGATCATGGAAATCTAGCCCGTAGTAGAACATCAGTCCGCGGAAGAAAGGGTGGAGTGGAAACCCTAACCCACGGACGAAATGAGGGATGAACACCACCCTCTCGTTGGGCTTCGGTGTGGGGACAACTTGCCCCTTGGCCGGAAGCCGGTGGGCGATTTCTTTCGCCAGATACCCGGCCTCCCGAAGCTCGGTGATGTCCTTCTCCTTAATGGAGGAGGCCATCCACTTGCCTTGCCCTCCAGATCCGGACATGGTTGAGTGCTTTCTTGAGGCGGAAAAGATGAGAACTTGGGCGCTGGAGCTCAAGAATGGAAGGCCAGAGAAGGAGAGAAGGCGTGGGGGAAAGAAGGGAGTCCTTATCTCCTTATAAAGGCAGTGAATATCAAACGCCTCCCCACTCACCTTAAAACTCGCCTATTCCCAAGGGCTGTGCAAATGGCACGGTTGGATTACCCACGCCCGTATTGATGAGGATCCCATAAAAAGGGGACACGATATCTGCTTCGACAAAATGTGCCAATGAAAACTGCGTCTCGAAACGTGGAACAGCTGAAGAAAACGGTTCGAAATAATAACCGGGCAGACGTGATGACACATTACAAAAAGTTGTCAGCGGATTGGACTCATGGAATATTATACTCTCTGCGGTTATCTGTGGTGCTAATGTTACAGATCCGGATACATTCTTTGCCTCCGAAGACTATTTTGAAGAAGGGAACCCGCCTTGCAATGCCGAAGACAATCTGCGCGCCGGACACCTCGTCATTGAAGCCTGGTTCGGGGGCTACTGAGGGAGTCCTGGACTAAGGGGTCCTCGGGCGTTCGGCCTGTTGGACATGGGTCGGACCGATGGGTTGTGAAGATACGAAGGCCGAAGACTCTACCCGTGTCCGGATGGGACTCTCCTTGGCGTGGAAGGCAAGCTTGGCGTCCAAATATGAAGATTCCTTTCTCTGTAACCGACTTTGTACAACCCTAGTCCCCTCCGGTGTCTATATAAACTGGAGGGCTTAGTCCGGATGGGGACAATCATAATCGTAGTCATACAGGCTAGACTTCTAGGGTTTTAGCCATTACGATCTCGTGGTAGATCAGCTCTTGTAATACTCATATTCATCAAGATCAATCAAGGAGGAAGTAGGGTATTACCTCCATAGAGAGGGCCCGAACCTGGGTAAACATTGTGTCCCCCGTCTCCTGTTACCATCGACCTTTGAAGCACAGTTCGGGACCCCCTACCCGAGATCCGCCAATTTTGACACCGACAGTGATCCACTAAGTGATGCCCAAGGTCATGTTCCTTCCACCGAGCAAGTTCATGATCAAGAGCAAGCTCAATGTCACATCCCTAGTTCTGACAATGCCTAGTGCTAGCATCTGGTGTTGCATCATGTTTAAATTTTCCAGAAACTTGAAATGGGGATGATTCAAAACCCCCAACACCAACTAAACCAACTAGGGTTACTAAATAATTTTCTCAATGACCCAGAATGCCCTTTGGAAATGTTCATGATTTCTGATAAAGGTGAAAACCTCTGCCAAAAATGATGAATATATTTATAGGTCATTCCTGGATTTTTGAGTTAAATCATAATGTATTTGAATTGTGGCATTTGAATTCTATATATATTTTAGAATGCTCCAAATATTCTTGAATAATTTGTGGGCCTTTGGAATAAACCAACTAGTGCCCACAATTTGTCTCAGGAGTTTTAAAGATGAATTAGCATTTTTACTAATTCAAAACAGAGGGATAAAAATAGAAAACAAAAACAGAAAACTGAGAGAGAGGGAAACTCACCTGGCAACCCACCTGGCAGGCCCACTGGCCTAAAGCGGTTGTCTTCAACCTCTGCCAGTAGGCAGAGGCGTGTCGACAGCGCGCGCGCCCGAGTTCCACCTCCTGCTTGCCACCGAGGCGCCCCCGACTCGTCTGGAGACGCCCCGCAGCCCCCTCTGCCTCTCCCCTCACTCTCTGCTCTCTCCCTCGCCCTCTAGCCCCTTCCCCGAGCTCACCCAGGAGCGACCGCCACCGTACCCAGAGCCACCCCCTCACCCTTCCGCCATGCCCAAAGGCTCCGCCTCGACGCCACGGAGCTCCAAGACAAACCACGCACCCGGGGGACGCCCGAAGCGACTCCATCATCTTCATCTTCGTCGTCGGCCACATCTCCCTCGCCGCCCCGCTCGCTCCAGCCTCTTCCCGAGCTCGCCAACCCCTCCGTTCGATCCGTTGTGAGCTTCTGCGTCGATTCCCCCCTCTCCTGGCTATTTCCCTCCCGCTAACACCGTTGCCCGTCGCGGCCGAGAGCTCGGCTCCGCCGGCCATGTCGCCGCCGTGGCCACTATCACATAGACCTGCAACCGAGCACATAGCCGTGGTCAGCGCAACGCCAGAAGCCCAAAACCCCCTCCAGCTGCTCCTGACGTGCTTCGCAACACCGAAACCGCCGAGACCCGAACTCCGGCCGCCGCATTCGTGCTCTCTGCCGTCGACTCAGACCACCCCAGCTCCTCCCGCTTGGCCTACCAGATGCGCGCGAGCCCCAGCTACGCGTAGGACCAAACCGCGGCCGATTTGGTCGACCGTGGGCAAATTCCGAGCCCCTTCACCGTCTCGGGCTTCACTGGCGATGAGCCGTGGACCAAGTCCGGCGGGTTTGACCCTGCTTGACCAAGGTTTGACTTCTCCCCTGACCCACTGACGTGTGGGCCGCCCTTGTTAGTTATTAGTTAGTTTAGTTTAGCGCTAATTAACCTAGATTAGTGCTTAACCTAACACTAACTAACTCTGTTAAGTTAGTTATGACACTGACACGCGGGACCCACAGGTCAGGTTTGACCTGGACCGCCCCCGTTGACTTGCTGACGTCACAGTGACATAGTGCTGACGCAGTAACTCTTTTTCTGGATTTATTCTTATACAGGAAATTCCAGAAAATAGCCAAAACTTCTAAAAAATCATATAAAATCAACCGTAACTCCAAATGAAATATTTATATATGAAAAATTATCAAAAAATGCAATCTATCCATCTGTACCATTTTCATGCATGTTGGAACAACTTAGAGTTGCTGGTTAGGACAATTCTATTAAATGGCATTAAGAAAGCACATATGGAGTTTGAATTTGAACCTAGTGTTCAAACCAACTCCATTTAACTTGTTGCTAGTTGCATTAGGCCAATCAACAGTATATTGCCATGTCACATTCATGCATCATTTTGTTGCATGGCATTGATTGTGTTTCTTCTTGTTTGTCGGTGGTTGTTCCCTCTCGATAGACGTGATTCGACGATGAGTTCGATGACACCGATGAAGAACTATATTATCTTCAGAAGTGCCAGGCAAGCAAAACCCCCTTGTTCATTCCGATACAATCCCACTCTCTCGCTCCTGCTCTCTTTTACTGCATTAGGACAACATCGATTCAACTGTTACATGCTGCGGTAGCTGAACCCCTTTTCCTCTGCATGACCTATCATTGCCACAGTAAATAGATGAAACCCACTAGCATGAGTAGGAGTTGTTTGAGCCCTGATGTGCCTACTCATTCATGCTTGTTTGTCATGCCTGCTACTGCTTAGAGTTGAGTCAGGTCTGATTCATCGGGGATGAATTGGAATGGTGATGAACATGTCCTACTGGGTGTGAGCTAAGTGTGTGAACACGATTTGGTAAAGGTATCGATGAGAGGCCATGTAGGAGTACATGGTGGGTTGTTTCATTGGAACCGTCCTTAAGCACTGAGATCTGTATGTGTGATTTAAGGTTCAGCTACTACCATGCATTGGGCCCGAAACCAATGGACCCTCTCGGCTTCTTATCCACTCTTGTCCTCTGTCCAGGAGTTGCAAGTAGTTTCTGGTGTTTGTAGTATGCGGGAGGCCGTGCGCAGCGCTGACCCGAGGGGTGGGCTGTGATGCGGTACGCACGTGGCTGGGCATGCCGGGCGCCCGTTTGGTGTCTCGGAACCCCGTACACATCGTTCGGGGCCGTATGTGGAAACCTCGGCCGGACTCCCTGTGGATGGAACCTGAATAGGCGATAAACCTGGACTACAGGCTGTGACACCCAAGTTTTTATTTGGATTTTTCAAAAGATTTCTATTTGACTTGAGGGGAGTGATTTAATTTTTTTCCTTTAAAAGAACTCTCCCTCACATATAATTTTTCCTTATGGCAAAAGTTTTGTTTGGATTAACCCAAGATCTGCCATTGGTCTTGGAAGTTTTTACTTTTCATTTGACTCAAGACAAAATGTTTTTCATTTGGGAAAATAACTTCTGAAAATCTTTTTGAATTTGCACTATGGCTTTTGGAAAGTCCTTTGCCACTTTCAACTATTCCTTCTTGCCATGGCATTAGTGCAAATTTTCTCCCCAAATCCTTCCTTCACCTTTGGATCATGTTTTACACCTAATCCAGCAAGTTGAACCTCCCCATGTGATTATCTCCATTCAAATTTCATTCAAACAAATTTTCTGCCTTCTATTCTACCACTTGGGGATTTACAAAGGAACTCCTTTTTCTGTTTTGACTTTTGCCACCAAACCTCTTTCCCCTCCTAGTCCTTTGAACCCTCAACCTAGAACCATGAAGATCCACTGGTCTTCAGTTCAAAAATTTCAAACTACACCTGCTGCAAGTTTGCACCAGATTTGGCAAATTTGGTGAAATTCATTCAAAACCTTCCCCAAAAATTCCAAGTAAATTCAGGCAGCCCCTGGGTGCTTTGAGTGATCATCTCACCAAGTTACAGCTCCAGAAAAATTTATCCCATAGCCAAAACCTTTTGTCGAACACCTGCAGTGCATGGTCATTGTCAAGTTCAGAAGTTTCAGAGAATCAGTTCAGTGCTCACTGTCGTTTTCTTCAGAGATGGACATCGATCTCGCCAGTGCCACCGCGTCGCCTTGCTCCTCGTCCTCGCCCCCTTGTTCCTGCACCGCACGAGTGCCTAGCACCTTGCGGGCGTCGGCGACGAGCAGCAGAAGGTGCGCCGCCCCGTGACCGACGCCGGCAGCGGCTTTGCGGGCGCCAGCGGGAGACACGGCGCCGACGACGCCACCCAGCGCCGCCCAAACCACCGGAGCTCGCCGCGTGGCCTTCCACTCCCCCGAACGCGCTGCCGCTCTCGTCGTGAACCGCAGGGCGCGGAGCGCGCTCTCTGCCGCCGTTGAGCCCGTGCGGTCACCTCACCGTGGACCGACGCCATTACGCCAAGACCGACCCCGTTTAGCTGCAAAACGAGTCCAGTAACATCTACTGATGCTGCCCGACCGCTCAAACCCTCTGCCAACCCATTGCTCCGCCGTAATCGCTCGCCGGAGATTCACCGTTCACGGCCATCCCGTCGATCTGCCTATAAATAGGGGCCCTGAGCTTCAACTCGAGCACCCACCATCCCTGCACTCCCCCTAGAGCACGCCTAGCCTCTGGAAGAGCCCCGAGGAGGTCTCCTTCCTCGGCTCCGGCCGCCGCGGCCCGCCACGGGATCCAGCCCGATTCGCCCCCGTGTGTGCTCCTCCGCCTCCATTCTCTTGCCAGTAGCTTCACCATGCATCCTTCTTTCTGACCCGCACTTCAATTTGAAGCCTGCAGCCCTCCACCGGAGTTCCCCATCCTCACCCAAGCCGCCGTCCGCCGGAGAAAGTGTCGCCGTCGACGTGGTGCTCCCCGTTGGACGAGTCCACCACCCACCGACGCGGAAGAGGACGCTGAAGCTCTTGGTACCCTCCGTTTCTCCTAACTCGCCGTGGTTCGACGCCGGCGTCCACCGCAGTCTTCGGGCGCCGGCGAGCTTTTCAAACCTGACATGTGGACCCCGCATGTTAGCCTCTGTTCTTTTATTCGCGAACCGTTTTCTGTTGGCGCCTTCGGGCAAAATACGTCTCCTCCTTTGCGCTTGCGCATTCCCAGCCGAAGCGTTTTCTGTTTTCTCAGTTAAAACCCTGGAACTTTTCTGTTTCATTACAAATAAGTCCCTGGACAGAAACCTTTATAACTTTTTAATAAAAAGGTATTTTTTGAGTGATTCTTTTTCTGAAAATCTTCAAATTTTGTCTAGTTTTTTATGGGATTTATTTGAAAAATATTTGGAAAAGTTTCTGTGTATGTGTTGGTTTTCACGATAGTACCCGTTTCGTGATTTGCCGTAGGTTCCGGGAGGGGTGACGGAGCCGCGAACTTCGCCGAGCTAGACTCCGACATCTCCGAACCAGGCAAGCTTGTTTGAACATTTGATATGGCAGATGTTTTGCATGTTCACGTGAGAGTTTGTGTGTGGCATAGGAGTGTTGGTAAAAACCTCGTTGCTTGTACGGCAACGACCCGGTTGTCCCAAAGTTGCGATGACATCTGTTGAGAGGTGGCCTAATCATGTGGTGACATGAAGGGCAGCAAGGTGGTACTGTTGTAGCATGCCAGCCTTGCGTCATCCGACTTTCTTCGACGTTAACGTGGTTGGAGCCACGTTAACGATCCTTTCCCGCATGTTCCAAAGTTGCGATGATCTCTGATGAGAGAAAGCCTAATCATGTGGTGACATGAAGGGCAGCAAGGTGGTACTATTGCAGCATGCCAGCCTTGCGTCATCCGACTTTTCCGACGTTAACATGGTTGGAGCCGTGTTACCGTCCCTTCCCCTTTCCGTGCTACCACATGTCTCATTGCCAGGATGCGGTTTAGTAAGTTGGTAACCTCTTTCCGTGTACACACCAAACAGAGAGGCCGGGATGATGGTACCTTGGCCCAGGATTAAAGCCAGTCATCCGGTCAGGGGGCATGGGTGTTTCCGGTTGGGACCGAGAGGGGGGGCACCCCCTTAGAGCGCGCGTATATAAATTTGATCCCATGCTACGCGAGGTTGTAGCCTCCCCGTCTCAAGGTTTTTCTTGAACGTCGCCGAGGGTGATCCCTGGCTTCGGATGGTTGAATTGGGTGTGTACTGGTTAGACGTGTTTCTTCCAAAACACCGTAGACGGAACTAGTCCCCGTGACTACTGAAATCCGTTGGCTGTGGTTAAGTACAAACTCTACAGAGTCAATTCTTTCCAAATCATCGTATCCATGATCAGTAGTGTAAACATTATATCCATATCTATCCGTGTGAAAAACTTGTCCCCGGTGAACAAGCTCAAGTGGTAAAATTTCAGATTTATTGTTATTCCAGTGGATTGTAGCTATTTTCTGTTGGTCATCATATATTTATGACATGACTACTCAGAATTTTTGCCTACTTTTGTAGATGGCTGGCAGCAGCTGTGAGAATCGAGTGTTCACCAACGTGCCCGAGGGGTTTGTCAAGCTCCTCGTCTCCATCACCAAGCTCGCGATCGGGCCAGCAGCTCGCCCGGAGTTCACACTCTATTAGCACAAGCTCAGTGACGACGTGTCTATGCACCAGGCTGTGGTGCAGTTCAAGGGAGGACGTTCTGCTGCTCGTCACTTCCGTTTTACGGGAAGGGCCATGCCTACGGAGAGGCATGCCATGCAGATGGCTGCCCGTGAGGCGATAGCTCGCCTTCGGGACATCCTTCCTATGATGAAGACTCGTCGCTACCGCTACCTCCCATGCCATGTGCCTTACACCAGCCACTATGCGTTCGCCTGCCATCGGGGGGAGCGAGATGAAGCCATCGAGATGGTTGTGGAGTATCTCAAGGCGCTGGAGGAGTCTTTCGACAACCTCGTAGATGATCTTGTGGCTGCCCGCATGGACTTAGTCCGGGGCGGTCCTGCCAATAGGAAGGAGCTTCTTCACACAGCGCCGCCTCTGACATTCGTCTCGTCTTCAGCCTCGTATGCACCGGCCGTTTTCGCCACTGCTCGCCGTCTGCCTACCACTGAGGAGTTCGACCGAGTCATCGCTCCTACTCCAGTCAGAGCCGCTCCGCCTGCCACACGCGCTCTACCACCAGTCGCCCCCGCACTGTCACCGCCGCGCAGCGTCACACGCCAGGAGCCAGCTAGAGAGGAGGAGGTTGATTCTCCTGGACCGCTGAGTCTTGCCATCGGCAAGGGGAAGGAGATCTTCACCATCTCCGACTGAGAGCACCAAGTAGCCGCGTGTTATGCCTGCTTGTATGATGTGTTGTTTTTACCTGTACGCTAGTTTGTGTTGGTGTGTTTGCTGCCTTCCGGAGTAGTACGCTAGTTTTAAATAACATGTCAGGATTGTGTACGCGCATCCTGAGTGCTGTATCTTGTGTTTGCTTCCGCATGTAAGATTTGTGTTAAGCACTGCTTCTCCGTGAAAATCATTTGTGTTTCTTTGAAAACCTTGAAGCTTTTTTTATTACCTTTGCAAGAGTTTTCCCTGAGCTACACAGTTTTTCTCATGGGTTTTGCAAATGATACCCCAGATTGGAAAAATGTCTCGCCCTTGGACTCGATCTATGCCCAATCAGCCAGAAGAAGTTTACGGAACGCAGACCAGCAACAATTTCACTCAGGGTCAGTCCAGCCAACAGGACAGCGAAGCGGCGCTATCTCAAGTATGCCGTCTCTTCGAGCAAAGCCAGCAACAGCACCAAGAGATGATGAACCATGTCATCAACATGGGAAACCACCGTGAACCCTATCAACCACATTCCAAGTTATCTGAGTTACAGAAGACTCGCCCCTCAACTTTTGCCCACACCGACAGGCCACTGGAAGCCGACGATTGGCTTCGTGAGATTGAAAGGAAACTGATTATCGCTCAGTGCTCGGATCATGAGAAGGTGCTTTATGCACCACACTACCTTATTGGAGCAGCCGCAGCATGGTGGGAAAACTTCCTACATATGCACCCCAGGGAACACAACATCACCTGGGAAGAATTCAAGGAAGGCTTCCGTGGGGCACACATTCCCAGGAGCATCCTAAAGATCAAGAAGAGAGAGTTTGATGACCTGAAGCAAAGAGGCATGTCCGTCACAGAATACAACGGCCAGTTTACCCAACTGTCTCGTTATGCCTACGACAAGCACATGACAGAAAACAAGAAGATGGAAAAATTCCTGGACGGCCTGGCACCAACATTAAGATGCCAACTGATTGTACACACCTTTCCAGATTTTAAGACGCTGGTGGACAAGGCCATCACCCTGGAGAATGAGCGCCGTAGCCTGGAAGATATCCGCGAGCAGAAGAGGGATAAGACGACTCTTGCCCGCAGCAACCGAGGCAAGACTGAGGTCCCAAGGACAGACACGAGGAGATCCACGACTACTGAGCCAAGACCCGTCGGACAATTTCATGCCAGAGACAAGGAGTTCACATACCGTCCAGGGGTCACCTGCTATGCTTGTGGTCAACAAGGGCATTATGCTAAACAGTGCCCGAAGCCAAGAGACACGGCACCCAAGCCGAACAATGGTGGGAACAATCCAGCCCCCAAGCGCAACAACTTCAACCCCAGCACCAACCACAGGAAGGGTCACCTGAACCATGTGACCAGGGAAGAAGCGCAGAATGCCCCAGACATCGTGCTCGGTACGTTCCCTATCAACACAGTACCTGCCACGGTTTTGTTTGATTCTGGAGCTTCCCATTCGTTTGTTTCGAAGAGTTTTGTTTCACAACACGGTTTTCCGATACTTCCCTTGGAAAAATCTATGATCATCAAGTCCCCCAGAAATGAGCAAATTGCTCAGGGTTACTGCCAAGGAGTGGTCATTGAGTTCGAAGGACTGCAATTCCCCGCGAATCTCATCGGGTTGGAAAGTAAAGGACTGGATGTCATTTTAGGAATGGACTGGTTAACCACCAACAAAGGATTCATCGACTGTTTCAATCGGACAGTGATTCTCACTCACCATCACGGCAAGACAATAAGAGTTTCCGCTCAAGAAAGGCCGCGATCGCAGAAACCAAAACTGAACAAAATGGACCTTGCAGAACTGAGAAAAGTTCCAGTGGTATGCGAGTTTCCTGATGTGTTCCCAGAAGAACTACCAGGCATGCCACCAGACCGAGAGATCGAATTCAGCATCGAACTAGCACCTGGCACCGCTCCCATTTATAAGAAGCCGTATAGAATGGCACCCTCAGAATTGGTGGAGTTGAAGAAGCAGATAAAGGAATTGTTAGACAAAGGATTTATTCGAGCCAGCTCCTCACCTTGGGGTTCGCTAGTGTTATTCGCCAAGAAGAAGGATGGGACTTTAAGGCTGTGCATAGACTATCGAGCCCTCAATATGGTCACCATCAAAAACAAATATCCGATGCCACGAATAAATGATTTGTTTGACCAGCTCGCACAGGCCAAGGTATTCTCTAAAATTGATTTGAGATCGGGATATCACCAACTGAAGGTACGGACGGAAGATATCCCCAAGACAGCTTTCACTTCCAGATATGGGTTATACGAGTTTACAGTAATGCCTTTTGGACTAACGAACGCCCTCGCATATTTTGTCCACCTCATGAACAAGGTGTTCATGAAATTCATGGACAAATTTGTGGTAGTGTTCATTGACGACATTCTGGTTTACTCAAGGACACCAGAAGAGCATGATGAGCACCTCAGAATTGTTTTGGGAGAATTGAAGAAACATCAGTTATACGCCAAATTTAGCAAATGCGAATTTTGGCTAAGACAAGTTGGTTTCTTGGGCCATATATTGAACCAAGAAGGCGTGGCCGTAGACCCAGAAAAAGTCAAGGCCATACTAGACTGGAAGCCACCCGCAAATGTTACGGATGTGCGGAGTTTCCTAGGAATGGCCGGATATTACAGAAGATTTATTGAAGGATTCTCCACTGTGGCAAAACCTATAACACAGTTACTCAAGAAGGACAAGAAATTTGTATGGACAGAAGCATGCGAGCAGAGCTTCCAAGAACTCAAGAAGAAGCTAACAACCGCACCAGTCTTAACTGTGCCAGACATACACAAGAGCTTTGAAGTGTATTGTGACGCGTCCCGAAAAGGTCTTGGATGTGTGCTAATGCAAGATGGCAAAGTTGTCGCATATGCCTCCAGGCAACTGCGAAAACATGAGGAAAATTACCCAACACATGACCTGGAGCTAGCAGCAGTTATACATGCACTCAAGGAGTGGAGGCACTTTCTGTTGGGAAATCGCTGTGAAATATATACGGACCATTAGAGCCTCAAATATATTTTCACACAGCCAGAGCTGAATTTACGCCAACGACGCTGGTTGGAACTGGTCAAGGACTATGACGTCGGTATTCACTACCACCCAGGGAAAGCAAATGAAGTGGCCGATGCCCTTAGTCGAAACCCCAGCCCAGACAGTGACGGTCAGCAAAGTTTGAGGCCTGAGTTTCAGCGAGAGTTCACTCGGCTCAACATGATGTTAGTCTCTGAGGGCACCATATCGAACCTGGAGATACAACCCACCCTAGTGGAACAAATCAAGAAGGCTCAACAGGGACATCCCAGTATCGAGGGCATAAAGAAGAAAATGAATCTTAGTAAGACTTCAGAATTTGTCACGGACAGTGAAGGAACATTATGGTACCGAGACAGGCTTTGCGTACCTAACATTGAGGGACTCAAGCAACAGATCTTGACGGAAAGCCACACCGCTCCATACTCAATCCATCCTGGAGGAACCAAAATGTACAAGGACATCCAGGAAAGATTTTGGTGGCACGATATGAAAAGAGATATAGCCACATTCATCGCTTGTTGCGATTCATGTCAGCACATCAAGGCCGAGCACCAAAAGCCAGCAGGGCTACTCCAGCCTAACAGGATACCGGAGTGCAAATGGGATGAAATCGGAATGGACTTCATTGTCGGGTTACCCCGATCACAGCGTGGAAATGACGCCATCTGGGTCATCACAGACCGACTAACCAAGGTTGCTCACTTCATTCCCGTGAAGACTACCTACTCCACACAAAGACTGGCAAAACTCTATCTCTCCCGCATAGTTTGCTTGCACGGAGTCACAAAGACTATAATATCAGACCGAGGCACCCAATTCGTCTCCAAATTTTGGGATCACCTACAACAAGCGCTGGGCACACAACTAGCTTTCAGTACAGCATACCACCCTCAGACTGATGGACAGACGGAACGTGTGAACCAGATCCTAGAGGATATGCTAAGAGCCTGTGTGCTCACCTATGGATCCAGTTGGGAAGAGAGTTTGCCATATGCCGAATTTGCTTACAACAACAGCTACCAAGCCAGTTTGCAAATGGCACCCTTTGAAGCGTTGTACGGACGAAGGTGTCGTACCCCATTGAATTGGTCAGAAACCGGTGACAGCCGTATCTTTGGCCCAGACATGCTCAAAGAGGCCGAGGAGAAAGTTAAGCAAATCAGGGACAGACTCAAGACAGCACAGAGCCGCCAAAAGAGCTACTATGATCAGAAGCACCGTGAGGTCAGCTTTGAACCCGGTGATTCCGTATACCTCCGAGTATCTCCTATGAGGGGTCTACAACGGTTCAAAATAAAGGGGAAGTTAGCCCCAAGGTTTATTGGACCATTTTGTGTAAAGGCACGAAGAGGCACGGTGGCCTACCAACTAGACCTCCCCAAGGAGCTGTCAGACGTCCATGACGTGTTCCACGTCTCACAGTTAAGAAAATGTGTGAGCAATCCAGAAAAACATGTACCTCATGAGGACATTGATATGCAACCAGATCTCACCTACACAGAAAGGCCAGTAAAGATTTTAGAAGAGTCCGAACGGAGGACCCGTCAAAAAACGACAAAGTTTTTCAAAGTTCAGTGGAGCAACCACACTGAGGATGAAGCCACATGGGAAAGGGAAGATTTCCTCCGAGCAGAGTACCCATATCTATTTGAGGATCAGCAGAAATCTCGAGGACGAGATTTTTCCTAAGGGGGTAGGTGTTGTGACACCCAAGTTTTTATTTGGATTTTTCAAAAGATTTCTATTTGACTTGAGGGGAGTGATTTAATTTTTTTTCCTTTAAAAGAACTCTCCCTCACATATAATTTTTCCTTATGGCAAAAGTTTTGTTTGGATTCACCCAAGATCTGCCATTGGTCTTGGAAGTTTTTACTTTTCATTTGACTCAAGACAAAATGTTTTTCATTTGGGAAAATAACTTCTGAAAATCTTTTTGAATTTGCACTATGGCTTTTGGAAAGTCCTTTGCCACTTTCAACTATTCCTTCTTGCCATGGCATTAGTGCAAATCTTCTCCCCAAATCCTTCCTTCACCTTTGGATCATGTTTTACACCTAATCCAGCAAGTTGAACCTCCCCATGTGATTATCTCCATTCAAATTTCATTCAAACAAATTTTCTGCCTTCTATTCTACCACTTGGGGATTTACAAAGGAACTCCTTTTTCTGTTTTGACTTTTGCCACCAAACCTCTTTCCCCTCCTAGTCCTTTGAACCCTCAACCTAGAACCATGAAGATCCACTGGTCTTCAGTTCAAAAATTTCAAACTACACCTGCTGCAAGTTTGGACCAGATTTGGCAAATTTGGTGAAATTCATTCAAAACCTTCCCCAAAAATTCCAAGTAAATTCAGGCAGCCCCTGGGTGCTTTGAGTGATCATCTCACCAAGTTACAGCTCCAGAAAAATTTATCCCATAGCCAAAACCTTCTGTCGAACACCTGCAGTGCATGGTCATTGTCAAGTTCAGAAGTTTCAGAGAATCAGTTCAGTGCTCACTGTCGTTTTCTTTAGAGATGGACATCGATCTCGCCAGTGCCACCGCGTCGCCTTGCTCCTCGTCCTCGCCCCCTTGTTCCTGCTCCGCACGAGTGCCTGGCACCTTGCGGGCGTCGGCGACGAGCAGCAGAAGGTGCGCCGCCCCGTGACCGACGCCGGCAGCGGCTTTGCGGGCGCCAGCGGGAGACACGGTGCCGACGACGCCACCCAGCGCTGCCCAAACCACCGGAGCTCGCCGCGTGGCCTTCCACTCCCCCGAACGCGCTGCCGCTCTCGTCGTGAACCGCAGGGCGCGGAGCACGCTCTCTGCCGCCGTTGAGCCCGTGCGGTCACCTCACCGTGGACCGACGCCATTACGCCAAGTTCCGACCCCGTTTAGCTGCAAAACGAGTCCAGTAACATCCACTGATGCTGCCCGACCGCTCAAACCCTCTGCCAACCCACTGCTCCGCCGTAATCGCTCGCCGGAGATTCACCGTTCACGGCCATCCTGTCGATCTGCCTATAAATAGGGGCCCCGAGCTTCAACTCGAGCACCCACCATCCCTGCACTCCCCCTAGAGCACGCCTAGCCTCTGGAAGAGCCCCGAGGAGGTCTCCTTCCTCGGCTCCGGCCGCCGCGACCCGCCACGGGATCCAGCCCGATTCGCCCCCGTGTGTGCTCCTCCGCCTCCATTCTCTTGCCAGTAGCTTCACCATGCATCCCTCTTTCTGACCCGCACTTCAATTTGAAGCCTGCAGCCCTCCACCGGAGTTCCCCATCCTCACCCGAGCCGTCGTCCGCCGGAGAAAGTGTCGCCGTCGACGTGGTGCTCCCCGTTGGACGAGTCCACCACCCACCGACGCGGAAGAGGACGCTGAAGCTCTTGGTACCCTCCGTTTCTCCTAACTCGCCGTGGTTCGACGCCGGCGTCCACCGCAGTCTTCGGGCGCCGGCGAGCTTTTCAAACCTGACATGTGGACCCCGCATGTCAGCCTTTGTTCTTTTATACGCGAACCGTTTTCTGTTGGCGCCTTCGGGCAAAATACGTCTCCTCCTTTGCGCTTGCGCATTCCCAGCCGAAGCGTTTTCTGTTTTCTCAGTTAGAACCCTGGAACTTTTCTGTTTCATTACAGATAAGTCCCTGGACAGAAACCTCTATAACTTTTTAATAAAAAGGTATTTTTGTGTGATTCTTTTTCTGACAATCTTCAAATTTTGTGTAGTTTTTATGGGATTTATTTGAAAAATATTTGGAAAAGTTTCTGTGTATGTGTTGGTTTTCACGATAGTACCCGTTTCGTGATTTGCCGTAGGTTCCGGGAGGGGTGACGGAGCCGCGAACTTCGCCGAGCTAGACTCCGACTTCTCCGAACCAGGCAAGCTTGTTTGAACATTTGATATGGCAGATGTTTTGCATGTTCACGTGAGAGTTTGTGTGTGGCATAGGAGTGTTGGTAAAAACCTCGTTGCTTGTACGGCAACGACCCGGTTGTCCCAAAGTTGCGATGACCTCTGTTGAGAGGTGGCCTAATCATGTGGTGACATGAAGGGCAGCAAGGTGGTACTGTTGTAGCATGCCAGCCTTGCGTCATCCGACTTTCTTCGACGTTAACGTGGTTGGAGCCACGTTAACGATCCTTTCCCGCATGTTCCAAAGTTGCGATGATCTCTGATGAGAGAAAGCCTAATCATGTGGTGCCATGAAGGGCAGCAAGGTGGTACTGTTGCAGCATGCCAGCCTTGCGTCATCTGACTTTTCTGACGTTAACATGGTTGAGCCGTGTTACCGTCCCTTCCCCTTTTCGTGCTACCACATGTCTCATTGCCAGGATGCGGTTTAGTAAGTTGGTAACCTCTTTCCGTGTACACACCAAACAGAGAGGCCGGGATGATGGTACCTTGGCCCAGGATTAAAGCCAGTCATCCGGTCAGAGGGCATGGGTTTTTCCGGTTGGGACCGAGAGGGGGGGCACGCCCTTAGAGCGCGCGTATATAAATTTGATCCCATGCTACGCGAGGTTGTAGCCTCCCCATCTCAAGGTTTTTCTTGAACGTCGCCGAGGGTGATCCCTGGCTTCGGATGGTTGAATTGGGTGTGTACTGGTTAGACGTGTTTCTTCCAAAACACCGTAGACGGAACTAGTCCCCGTGACTACTGAAATCCGTTGGCTGTGGTTAAGTACAAACTCTGCAGAGTCAATTCTTTCCAAATCATCGTATCCATGATCAGTAGTGTAAACATTATATCCATATCTATCCGTGTGAAAAACTTGTCCCCGGTGAACAAGCTCAAGTGGTAAAATTTCAGATTTATTGTTATTCCAGTGGATGGACTAACTTTATTTTGTATCTCATGCTTGCGATAATTTATGCCTCCGAACCGTTGTAATAATGAGATGTGATATAAGCCCTTTAGGTGACGTCGCGCAGACGTCCGACTGTGGCGTGTGCTCGTTTCTCACTTTCAATATAAGCCCTTTATGTGATGTCGCTCAGACGTTCGACTGCGGCATGCACTGTCTTTACTTTCGATATAAGCCCTTTATGTGATGTCGCTCAGACGTCCGACTGCGGCATGCACAGTCTTTACTTTCTATTATAAGCCCTTTATGTGGTGTCGCCCCGACGCCCGACTGTGGCATTATTATTCTACATTTACCTCTCAAGGAGTCTTTCAGACACTCGTTTGGCACCCGCATTATTATTTCGCATTTTCCGCTCGAGGAGTCTTTCAGACACTCGTTTGGCACCAGTATTACTATTCTGCAGTTTCCGCTCGAGGCGTCATTCAGACCCTCGCTTGGCACCCAGTATTTAGTTTCTCTATGTCTGATCGCACTGGTTAACTTGTTCATATGTTTCATGTTTGCATTTGTTATATCTTATGTCCGAACTGTCTTGCGAGTACTTTCATAGTACTCACCTGGCTTGTTGATTTGGCCAGATGTTGACGAAGGCGATCTCTTGGATGAAGAGTTTGATAGCGCATCCGACGCCTAGAGGAGTCCCAGTCAGTCCTGCGCGATCCCGGATATTGGTCACTTATGTTGTCTACGCTTCCGCCACCCGCAATAAGTCTTCTCGAGCCTCACTCCGACGCTCGATGAGTTGTAGTGCTCTAGAATTATATCACTCGCTTTGCGATGATATTTCCACCACCATTATTATCGTGAGTTAGAAGTTTGCCACCCTATCCGCCGTAATGTTTTATCGGCGTGCCTGTAATAAATTGTTGGGCAGTCTCTGCTCAACCTTGTATTATATTTAGTACTCCTGGTATTTTTCTTCTGTGACCAAGATTATTGTCTACCAGTGAGAATAAATTCTTCTACGCTGGTCCGTAAAAGGGATTGGTCTCTCAATAATTATTTTATTGAAAAACCGGTCGTGATAGAGGCTTGAGTGTTTAGGTAGGCCGTGGCCGACACCCTCGCTGGGCTTCCGCTTGAAGGTTGCCGAGTACATGTCATGTAAACGGCGATAAGTGGTGAGAGCGTGTGTGAAGGAGTACACCCCTGCAGGGTTAACATCATCTATTTGAATAGCCGCGTCCGCGGTAAAGGACTACTTGGTTGCCTGTATAGTTCATAGATAACTTGAAGTGGATACTCTAAAAGGCGCAAGATAAGCGTGAGTGCTATGGATGGCGTTCTCGTAGGTAGACGGGAGCGGATCCATAGTGGTGTATTGATTGGTGAATATGTGGACTCGTGTGCGCCACCTCAAAAGAGTTGCTTGCAGTCGTAGTTCAGGTTAGCCACTGAGTCAAAGCTGGCTTGCTGCAGTTAAACTCCACTACCCCCTTTGTTGATACCAATGCATATGTAGTTAGTTCTGATGTAAGTCTTGCTGGGTACATTTGTACTCACGTTTGCCTATTTTATGTTTTTGCAGAGAGACGTCAGTCTCGCTAGTAGTTCCGCGTGGACTTCGACGTTTAGCTTGTTACCTCAGCTACGATCTTGTGCCCTCGGCAGGGTCTTGTAGATAGTCAGGCTTCTTAGCCTTCTTCATTTGTAGTTGTCTGTACTCAGACAAGTTAAGCTTCCGCATGTGCTTGTTGCTTGTATGCTCTGTATGTTGGGGTCATGAGACCCATGTTTGTAATACTTGGCTCCTCGGAGCCTAATGAATAAATACTTGAGTCGTAGAGTTATGTTGTGATGCCATGTTGTATTTACGCATATCGAGCATATTGTGTGTATGATTGAAATGCTTGGTATGTGTGGGATCTGACAACCTAGTTGTTTATCCT
The DNA here is from genome assembly GCF_018294505.1 of Triticum aestivum. Taxonomy (NCBI): domain Eukaryota; kingdom Viridiplantae; phylum Streptophyta; class Magnoliopsida; order Poales; family Poaceae; genus Triticum; species Triticum aestivum. Next base: position 441,720,067 of record NC_057802.1, on the reverse strand, counting down.
TGGTAGCCTCTCTTATGGGGAAATGTAGTCTTGTGCTTCCACGAGCCATAGTAGTCCGCTACAGCCCGGTTCACCGGAGTCCTGCTAGCCCAGCACTACTGCTCCGGAACACTTGACTGGCCGGCATGTGATTCACTTCGTTCCTGTGTCTGTCCCTTCGGGGAAATGTCACGCGGTGACATCCGGATTCCTGCCTAGCTTGCTACAGCCCGGTTCACCGGAGTCCTGTGAGCCCAGTGCTACAGCCCGGATTCGCACGCTGCTGACTGACATGCTCGCTGTTGATTCATGTATGCTTGTCCCCGTAAGTTGGTGCCACTTTGCGTTCAAGACTATTCATGTCGGCCCAGGTTCTCTGTCATATGGATGCTAGCGACACTATCATATACGTGAGCCAAAAGGCGCAAACGGTCCCGGGCCATGGTAATGCAACACCCGTGGGAATACCGTGCGTGAGGCCGCAAAGTGATATGAGGTGTTACCGGCTAGATCGATGTGACTTGGAATCGGGGTCCTGACACTCAAGATCAAGAACAAGCTCAAGACGACGCTCAAGATGATCAGGTTGCCGCCCCTCAACTCTCTCTTGAGGAGGAATTGGAGCGTCGTGCCGCCAAGATTGCGTCCAAGCTCACTACCAAAGATCATCTCATGAAAATGTGCTTGGAAGCTTAAGAAAGGGGCTAACCACTCGTAGACAATTAACAAACTATTGTGAACATCACGTGTTTGTTTCTTGTGTTGAACCCCAAAAGGTCTATGAGGCGCTCGAGGATCCGGATTGGCTTAATGCCATGCATGAAGAACTCAACAACTTCGAGCACAACAAGGTCTGGATATTGGTGCCAAGGCCAAAGGAGAACCATAATGTTATTGGAACCAAATGGATATTCAAGAACAAGCAAGATGATCATGGGATTATCGTTCGCAACAAGGCTCGTTTAGTGGCACAAAGCTACTCCCAAGTCGAGGGTATCGACTACGGTGAAACCTTTGCTCCCGTTGCTCGCCTTGAATCTATTCGTTTGTTGATTGCTTATGCTTCTCATCATAACTTCAAGTTGCAACAAATGGATGCGAAGAGTGCTTTTCTTAATGATCATATTATGAGTTGGTATATGTCAAACAACCCCCGAGGTTTGAGGATCCCGAGTTCCCCAATCATGTGTATCAACTCGATAAGGTGCTCTATAGCCTTAAATAAGCCCCACGTGTGTGGTATGAGAACCTTACTGAGTTGTCGTCGGAGTAAATGGCCACGGGTAGCCTAACCGACTCCCCCTGGCTCTTCAAAAAATTATCAGGCCGTTCAAGCCTTCAAGCATCCAGAGCATAGGGCCACCTTCCCCCGGCCGGCTATCCCCAGGGCCGACTATCAGAAGGTGACCCAGCCTCAGAAACCTTCCCAAAGAAAGCTACGAGATGGCTGACTCCAGGAAGCCGGCCCCAAGAGGACCGACTCCTAGAAGCCGGCCATGAAGAAAGCCGACTCCCAGAAGCTGGCCAAGACTGCACCCACCAAGACTGCATCCACGTGACAGTGATAAGATGGGGCATGGCCGCAATACAGCCCACTACCCCCGAATCCCGGAACAAGCATGGCCACAGATTGACGTACGGGTCAGCCATCTCCCGTCCAGCGCGGCACTGTAGCCGTGTTGACCTCGATGTCACCCACGACAGGCGCCAGTACTACCCGCGGGCGGCGGGCCCCTTTAGCCAGAGAGACGCTCGAAGGCGGCCCGGCCTCCCCTAGTCGGCCGGGGGCGTAGCCGGCTCCCAATAGTCGGCTACCTCCCTCCCTTGAAACATGTGCCTCATTAAGGAGACAAGACGAGGTGAGGCTATGTGAGAGCCCGCAAGACGGCGGCACTGTAGCCACGCTTACCTCGACAAAGCCCTCGTCATCAGAGGCGAGGCGACAGTAACCAGCCGCCGACAAGGCCCCCAAGCGGTGGGGCCGGCCTGTCGGCCAAGAGACCGACAGCCGGCGGGACCCACCAGTCGGCGGACCCCAATGGCCGGCGGACAAGCTGGCGAGCACAGACACTGACGGCTGGGACCCGCGCCCAGCCAGATTACCATTGTACCCTTGGGGGGTAGGCCTATATAAACCCCCCGGGACACCCATGCAAAGGGTTGATCTCATAGAGTTCACACACCACATAGAGAGAAAAGGAGAGCTAGCCTTGCCCTTCTTCTTCCCCTAGCCAAACAGCTCAAGGAGCACTTGTAGCTACTTGTATTGATCTAGTGATCATGCAGAGACCCCGCAGAGCAGGCCTAGGGGTGTTATCTCCACGGAGAGTCCCGAACCTGGGTAAGATCCGCCGGCGTGCATGTCTTCGCCTTATCCCGTTTCCAGGCACCGGCGATGTCTTACTGGCTCCCACAATGATAAGCCACCCGTTGGCATATGTCGCACCTACCACCCGACATTTGGCGCCCACTGTGGGGCCAGGTGCACCGTCGTCCGGAGACCTGTTCTGGATGGGAACCCATTTCCTCCCCCGCGAGCGTAGCCAGCCTGCTACGCCCGATGGCGTTTGCCCTGACACGCTGCAAGGCGTCGACGACACCTGCGCGGCGAGCTGCCTCGCCGACCTTCTTGGCGAGACTCGCATCTCCGACGAGCCCACGTCCGACGCAGGCACATACTACCCCGAGAGCCGCCTCATCAGCCTCCTCGACCAGCTTCACGTCTCCAGCGAGCTTGCTGTGGACTTGGAGTCCGTCGGCTCCACCGACCCGATGCTTGTCGACTCCGACACGGCATCGCTTGACGCCTTCCCCACCAACGTGGTGATCTTCGACGACCCTCTCCCTCGAGCCGAAAGTGGCAGTAGCGCTGTCACTGAGGTGCTGGTCATCAGCCACGGCGCCGACTCGGGCGAAAACGCCCACGACGCCCTACAAGCGGCGATGCACGACTTGTTCGTCCCCATCCCGGCCGACGCCGACGCCGAGACTCTGGGGGCACGCCGCCTCACCCTCATCGCAGAGGGCCAGAAGATAGCCTCCATGAGACGCCTCACTGAGGCTCCCCAGCGCGAAGTCGACTGCTCCGCCTTTGGTACGCCGCCTCATGGCGGGCCGAGCCGAGCTAGCCTCGTCAAGAAGCGCAGCGCGGCCATCGCCAGCATGCTGGGGGCAGACCGCCCAGTCTACGCCACACTACTCGAGAATCTGCGAGCCGCTCAGTCAGCCGCAGAAGACCTGAACGGACTGGGGGCTGATGAGCTCCCCTACATGACAAGGCGCATCCAGCAGCTGATCGACGCGGCCGCAGAACGGCATGAAGCCGGCGCCCGCGCCGAGAACACGCCGCGACATCCCGGTCGCCGACTGCGAGCGGCGCCCGCGCAAGGAAAGACAAGGAGCCGGCTGCTAGCCGCAGCCGGACTCGAATCACCATTGAGCGCGACGCAGAAGGCCGCCCCCGAGCGGTGGAGCGCCAAGGCAATCCGCCTCCTCCCCCGACTCGTGGGGAGAGATATCCCACCCCGCTGCCTGTCACACATCCGACTCTCGATGGCCGACTAGGCCACCGCGAAGGAGTCGGCGAGAACGACGCCTGCCACCGGATCGACCGCCTAGCATGATCCCTGGCGCTAGAAGAAGAAGACGATGTCGGCCCGCCATGCTTGGGCCCCCGCATCCGCGACGAGCCTTTCCCCAAAGGGTTCTCGCTCCCCAGAGACACGCCCAAGTACAATGGCTCCGTGAAGCCGGAAGATTGGCTGATCGACTACTCTACCGCTGTCAGCATAGCGAACGGCAACAGGCGCGTAGCCGTGAAGTACGTCCCTCTCATGCTTCAAGGCACGGCACACACCTGGCTGAACAGCCTCAAGCCCTACAGCGTCAACAGCTGGCTGGACTTCACGGAAGTCTTCGTCCGCAACTTCACCAGCACGTACAAGCGGCCTCCCAAGCCCCGCCAGTTCTCCTTGTGTGTCCAAGGGCCCAGCGAATCGACTCGCGACTACCTCACGCGGTGGGCCGAGCTCCGCAACTCCTGTGAGGGGGTGCACAAGGTTCAAGCCATAGAATACTTCACCGCCGGGTGCCGAGAGGGCACCCTCCTCAAGCACCGACTCCTCTGCGACGAGCCGGCTACCCTCGACGAGCTGCTGGTCATAGCAGACAAGTATGCCACGGCCGACTCCTCGATGAAGACCTAGCTCCGAGTGACGCTTCTGGAAAGGTGCTCGCTCCGGCTCCCAAGACGCCCGCTGGCGACTCCAACCGACCAGCCCGCGAACCCATGACCACAAGGCCCCTATGCTGCCTTCCACCAGTCGGCAGGTGGCCACTGTCGAAGACGAGTAGCCCGAAGAGCGGCCCGCTCCCAAGAAGAAGGGCGGCAGGCCGGCTTGCCAGCCGGCCTTCTCCTACGAGCAGACTCTCGATGCCCCCTGCAAGTTCCACAGCGGCGCGAAGCCGTCCAACCACACGACCCGGAAGTGCCACTGGCTCACACGGATCTCCAAGGGCGAGGGGCTGGTGCCGCCTCCGCCTCTCGGCCCGCCGCCTCCAGCCCCCCAGCAGCCGGCTGCTCGACCAGCAGTCGGAGCCATTCAGGATGAGTTCCCAGATGAGCATGCCGCCTACGTCGTCTTCACGAGCCAGGTTGAAGACAAGCGCAGCCGGCGCCGATAGCACCAAGAGGTCAACGCAGTCACCTCCAGCAACCCCGAGTTCATGCATTGGTCTGAAAGGCCTATCAGTTGGAGCCGGGCCGATCACCCAGAGGTGATGCCGTCTCCTGGCTCCTACGCATTGGTATTGGACGTCACCCTCGTGACAGAGAGGCGAGCTACCCGATTCTCCCGCGTGCTGATTGATGGCGGAAACAGTATCAACATACTGTACCGCGACACCATGGAGAAGTTGAACCTCAAGGCGAAGCAGCTCATGCCAAGCCGGACCGTGTTCCATGGCATCGTACCCGGCCTGTCATGTTCCCCAATCGGCAAGATCAAGATGGATGTTCTCTTCGGAGACAAGGATCACTTTCGCCGAGAAGCCATCTGGTTTGAAGTAGTGGACCTAGAGAGCCCTTACCACGCCTTGCTTGGCCGACCTGCCCTGGCCAAGTTCATGGCTGTGCCCCACTACCCTACCTCAAGATGAAGATGCCGAGCTCGAAGGGGATCATCACTGTAGCCGGCGACTACAAGAAGTCCATCGAGTGTGCTGCAGCCAGCAGCCGACTGGCCGAGTCCCTCATGGTTGCAGAAGAGAAGAAGGTGCTGGAGCGAGTTGTGGCCATGGCCGGCAAGCAGCCGGCCCTGTCCCCCAACCCCAAGGAATATGATGCTCAGGGCTCCTTCTAGCCGGCCAAGGAGACGAAGAAGATACCTCTGGACCCGGAGAACCCGGAGAGGTTTCCTGTCATTGGTGCAAACCTGGACAGTAAATAGGAAGGCGAGCTCGTCGACTTCCTCCGTGAGAATCAAGACATCTTTGCATGGTCCCCAAAGGACATGCCGGGTGTTCCGAAGGATTTCGCCGAGCACAAGTTACACGTCCGAGCGGACGTGAAACCAGTCAAGCAGCCTCTCCGCTGACTGTCAGAGGAGAAGAGAAGAATCGTAGGAGAAGAGATAGCCCGGCTCCTGGCCGCCGGCTTCATTATGGAAGTGTTTTTCCCAGAGTGGCTTGCCAACCCGGTCTTGGTGTTGAAGAAGAACAACAAATGGCGTATGTGTATAGACTACACTAGCCTCAACAAAGCCTGCCCCAAAGATCCGTTTGGCCTACCACGGATTGATCAAGTGATAGACTCCACAGCCGGATGCGAGCTGTTGAGTTTCATGGATGCCTACTCAGGATACCACCAGATCAAGTTGGACCCAGCTGACCGCCTGAAGACCGCCTTCATCACACCATTCGGAGCTTTCTGTTACCTAACTATGACATTCGGCTTGAGGAATGCCGGTGCCACTTTTCAGTGTTGCATGCAGAAATGCCTCCTCAAGCAACTCGACAGAAATGCCCACGTCTACGTAGACAATATTGTGGTGAATACGGAGAAGCGCGGCACCCTGCTGGAAGACCTCAAAGAAACATTTGCCAACTTGCGTCGATTCTAGATCAAGCTCAACCCCGAGAAATGCGTGTTCGGAGTACCAGCCGGCCAGCTTCTAGGCTTTCTGGTCTCCGAACGCGGCATTGAGTGAAACCCTGTGAAGATCAAGGCCAGTGAGAGAATGGAGATTCCCACCAAGTTGCGAGACGTTCAAAAATTCACCGGGTGCCTGGCCTCCCTAAACCGCTTCATCAGCCGGCTAGGAGAGAAGGCTCTCCCTCTGTACCGACTCATGAAGAAATCCACCCACTTCGAGTGGAACGACCAAGAAGACCAAGCCTTCCATGAGTTGAAGAAGATGCTGACCACTCCACCTGTCCTGGCGGCGCCGACTGAGAAGGAGCCCATGCTCCTCTACATTGCCGCGACTAGCCGAGTGGTTAGTACAGTCATCGTGGTCTAGCGCCCAGAAGAAGGCCGAGCCCAGTTAGTCCAGAGGCCGGTATATTATTTAAGCGAAGTACTATCCACCTCAAAGCAAAACTACCCGTACTACCAGAAGATGTGGTATGGAGTTTACTTCGCCGCCAAGAAGCTGAAGCCCTACTTTCAAGAGCATCCCATCACGGTCGTATGCACCGCCCCACTTGCCGAGATCATAGGCAGCCGGGATGCATCCGGCCGGGTGGCTAAGTGGGCCATTGCGCTGGCTCCTTACACAATCTTCTACCAGCCCCGCACCGCCATCAAGTCCCAAGCATTGGCCGACTTTCTTGTCGACTGGGCCGAGACCCAGTACCTACCGCCGGCTCCCGACTCCACTCATTGGCGGATGCACTTCGAGGGGTCCAAGATGCGCACCAGCTTGGGAGCCGGCATCGTCCTCACCTCTCCCAAAGGCGACAAGCTCAGATACACGCTGCAAATCCATTTTGCCGCCTCCAACAATGTGGCTGAGTACGAGGCACTCATACACGGGCTCCGGCTAGCCAAAGAGCTCGGCATACGCCGGATCCTGTGTTATGGCGACTCGGACTTGGTGGTCCAGCAGTCATCTGGCGACTAGGACGCCAAGGATGCAAACATGGCGAGCTATCGATTCCTCGTCCAGCAGATCAGTGGATACTTTGAACGGTGCGAGTTCCTCCACGTGCCACGGGCCGACAACGACCAAGCAGATGCCCTGGCACGGATCGGCTCCACCCGACAGGCTATACCAACCGGTGTCTCTCTCTAGCGCCTCCTCAAACCGTCTATCAAGCCGTCTCCAGAAATCGGACTCTATCTTCGTACCGCCCGCCCCTGATGCAGCCGGATCCGACTGGAGGAACCCAGCAGGTGGCTCGGGGACTTCGACAAGCGGCCCGGGGACTGCCGTAGTCGCACCTTTCTCAGGGACTTCAGAACCCGGCCCGGGGACTGCAGCAGTCGGCCCGGGGACTGCAGCGACACAAGAGGCGGTGGCCGACTCCAACTCTCCACCACCCAACTCACCGACCCGGGTCACAGTGGCCGTACTGACAATAGAAGAAGTCATAGCTCCATCATGGGCCCAGCCCATCCTCAACTTCCTAGTCAACAGAGAGCTGCCGACTGATGAGATCTCGGCAAGACTAGTGCAACGCCGAGCGGGAGCATACGCAATAATAAATAGAGAACTTGTCAAGCGTAGCGTCACTGGAGTCTTCTAGTGCTGCGTTGAGCCAGAGAAGGGCATAGCAATCCTCAAGGATATCCACCAAGGCGAATGCGGCCACCACGCAACCTCAAGATTACTTGTCGCCAAAGCTTTCCGCCATGGTTTCTTCTGGCCGACTGCTTTGGAAGATGCCAAGGAATTAGTCAAATGCTGCAAAGGATGCCAAGTCTTCAGTTCCAAGCAACACCTGCCGGCTTCTGCACTCAAGACCATCCCCCTCACCTGGCCCTTTGCCGTTTGGGGGCTGGACATGGTGGGCCCATTCAAGACAGCCCGCGGCGGCATGACACATCTGCTTGTCGCCGTGGACAAATTTACCAAGTGGGTTGAAGCGAAGCCGATCAAGAAGCAGAACGGGCCGACTGCCGTAACATTCATCGCAGACATCACTACTCGGTATGGTGTACCACACAGCATCATCAGCGACAACGGCATGAATTTTGCCAAGGGAGCACTGGCACGTTTCTGCGCGACACAGGGCATCCGACTGGACTTAGCATCCGTTGCCCACCCGCAGTCAAACGGCCAGGTCGAGCGAGCAAACGGCCTCATCCTCTCTGGCATCAAGCCCCGACTGGTCGTACCACTGGAGCGTTCGGCCGGCTGCTGGCTCGATGAGCTGCCGGCTGTCCTCTGGAGTCTGCGTACTACCCCAAACAAGTCAACCGGCTTCACTCCGTTCTTCCTTGTATATGGTGCCGAGGCTGTCATCCCAACTGACATCGAGTTCGACTCGCCTCGGGTCACCATGTACACGGAGGCGGAGGCCAAGGAAGCACGAGAAGACGGTGTCGACCTGCTGGAAGAAGGCCGGTTGTTAGCACTCAGCCGATCCGCCATCTACCAGCAGGGTTTGCGCCATTACCACAACTGGAAGGTCAAGCCAAGATCCTTCCAAGAGGGCGATCTTGTGCTCCGGCTGATCTAGCGAACAGCCGGCCAACACAAGTTCTCGGCCCCTTGGGAAGGCCCTTTCGTCGTCAGCAAGGCCCTAGGCAACGACTCCTACTACCTGATCGACGCACAGAAGCCAAGAGCACGCAAGAGGGATGATTCCGGCAAGGAGTCGGAACGACCATGGAACGCCAACCTCCTGAGAAGATTTTACAGTTAAAAGAAGTATGTATCATGCTACCTTTTTGTATTAAGTACGAAACAACAGGCCCCCCGAGGCGCACTCGGGGACTGCCCTCCTTTATCTATGAATGACGAGTGTCATACCCATGAATGCATTATTACATTTGATTTTCTATCTGGCACCGGGTTCGACTAGTCGGCTCGGGGACTGGCCGCCTTAAGTTATATTAAAAGTTCTACCTGAAGTCAGACAAGTAGTGTGCCAGCACCCGATCCCTCTCTTGTTGTAAGTCGCAGCTCGAAGAACCGACTGTCCAACTGGCAAGAGCCAAAGGCAGAAAGGATGCCCACACGAAAAATGGCTAAGGACTAACGAACTTATATAACACAAGCCGGCCTCCAACCACGCCTACCGGCTGTCAAAACAGCCGGCTGGCCGGCTTCCCAGTCACTTCGCTACAATCCAACAAAGCTAGAGTACTTGCCTCCCAACCGGCCAAGCACTTCTCCAGCCACAGACTGCAGAGCAGCTGTCCGGCTGGGAAGGCGGCAACCAAGGGAGGGCGGCAAAGGAAACAGCCGAAGGATGAAAAGCAAAGAACAAGGGAAAGCCAAATGCATGCATGATTATATTTACACATAAGGCCCTCAACAGGCCGGCAGTCAATATAGTTCGAATACACCCCCAGTGGGTGGAACTGTGCAAACTTAACAAAATATTGTTCCAAGAGTAATAAAACAAGAAAGTAGAGGCAGCAGACTAAACTAAGGGCGCAGCAGGGGAGCCGGGCTGGTCGGTGGAGACGGCAGCGCCGGCTGGCGAGTCTCGGCTTGATCATCGCCAGCTGCAGGCGGTGCGCTCGCACGCGCCTTGTTGCTGGAGGCACGGTCAAGCTGAGGCTGACCGGCTGCTCCACCATCTGGCGCGGCGCCTTCACCCTGCTCCTCCTCCTCCTCGCCCTCGTCGCTGGAGTCGATCTCCTCCGCCGAGTCCTCGCCATCTGCCGGGTTCAGCCTGAACCACTCCTCCGGCTGGGCAACGCCGTTGTCGTCCACCTTAGGAGCAAAGGCGCTGGTGTTGGTGTAGTCGGCGATCGCCGAGGCTCGCTGGATGATAGCCGGCCGCACCGGCTCCAGCTCCGTGTCGGCCTCGTGCCGCCAGGTGGCCAGCTGGTCCAAACTCAGCTCGGGATACCAGGCCTTGACGAACTCCAGCGCCCGCCTGGCGCCTGACCGAGCCGCAGAAGCCTTCCAGGCCTCCAAGCGGCCGGCCGCCACCTCCAGCCAGTCGGCAGTCCGACTGGGAGTGCGGGGAATCACCTCACCGGGCCAGAGAGCGGCCAGCACCTGCGCCCCAACACGCTGAAGCCGGCGGAGCATGCGGTGAGCCGGCTGGAGGCGGGCTTGAATCGCCAAGAGCTGTTCCTCCAGCGACCGGCGAGCGTTCGGCGCGATCTTGGCACCAGCCTGCCTTTGCGCCTTGCGGTGGGCCTCGACGACCTGGTTGGCGGCAGTAGAGTAGCCAGGGAAGTACTCTGCGCAAGAAAGAAAGAGAAAGAAGAGAAAAATACCAAGTCAGAAAACGAACCACACGGCAAGCAGCAAGCAAGGGACGAGAAGAGGGCGGCCTACCGTCAACCAAGTCTTCGATCTGGCCGTAGCCGTTGATCAACGACTGCCTCGCCTCGGCCCAGCTCGCCGCCTCCATCTCATATTCGGCTTGGAGGGCGGCCTCGCTATCCTGCACCGCCTTCAGGGCCGCCTTGTGGCTCTCCTCTTGGTCGGCTAGCTTCTTGGCCAAGCGGTCACGCTCCTGGGCCAAGGTGTCAAACTCGGCTTCCTTAGCGCGAAGGGCGGCCTGAGTCCCACCCAGCTACTCCCTCAGTTTGGCGTTGGCCACTGCAGACATGGCAGAGAAGAAAGAAGCAATAAGGAAGAAGTCTTCAAGAAAGATCCGACCCGACTGCTCAGCAGTCGGCCCGAATCTCGGAGACTACACCCAGTGGGTGCGCTGACGCGCCCCCACGTGAGATAAAAGATGAAGCACTTACCCCGGCTCTCAGATAGATCAGCATTCTTCTGGTCAGCTCCCGAGCCTGGGAGTTGAAGGCAACTGCACGGAGGTTGTGGTAGTCCTGCAAGTCAGGCAGAGAAGCGAATGAGAACAAGATAGCAAACAAAGCCCGCTAAGAAGTTCCAAGCCGCCTGCTCAGCAGCCGACTCAGAACTCGGGGACTACACCCAGTAGGTGCGCTGACGCGCCCCCACTGAAGAAACCAATATCAAAAAGCAAAAATGGGAAGACTTACCCGAATGGCCGCTCGCGTCGCGAGGAACTCGTCATTGTATTGCCTCAGCGCCGCGGCCTGGGACTGAAGCCGGTTCCGGACTTCTTGCGCCGCCACATTCACCACGGCCGTCCCTCCACCCGGCGTGCACCCCGAGCTGGCGCTGGCCGCCTCCACGTCCTGGGCCGACGAGCTGGAGCCCGCGGCCTTCCGCGGGTCCGAAGTGGCCTTCCCGCGCGCTGGCGCGATGGCGACTGGACCACCAGGTCCGTCCTCGCAGCCGGATCGCCCCTAGCCGATTGTGCAGGCGGCACGTTAGGCCGGCTGCCTTGGGCCGCCCCAGTCGGCGAGGACGGTGCCGCCTTCCTCTCCGGGACGACGATGTCGTCCTCCCTCTCCAACCCCGGTAGGTCGCCGCCGGCTTCCTCCGGCGGGGGCTTCGGGACCTCGGGTGCCGCGACACGCAGAGGGGTGACAAGCAAGGCCCCCTCCGCTGTTGTCGCGGCCGCAACCTCTACCTGGGCCTTGGCCGCCACGTCGGCACGCGCCTTCGCCGACTCCTCCTCCTCCTATACCGCCTTGGCGGCAGCCGCCCTCAGCTCCTCCGCCTCCCGCTCCTCCCGCGCCTCCCGCGCATTTTGCTCCGTCGCCGCCTGAAGCTCGGCGCGGGGGTCCACACGGCAGGTGCTCCTGGATCCTCCCGGCGATCCAACCACGGAGGCGACAGCAACCCGCTCAAGAGAAAGCGGAGCCCTGATTTTTGAGACAAGACAAGGGTTCAGAAATCGACAAGAACAGAAGAAAGAGTATGCAAAAGAATATACACTTACGCTGACACCGTCTGCGGCTGCTTCACCACCTTGCGGAAGCGGGCCGCCTTCGCGGCCGCCTCATCCCGCCTGGTCGCCGCCGCCCCGCCCTTGGACTTCTTCGGCCGACTGCCGGACAAGCCCGACGCTTCTGCCCGCCGCCCCGAGCAGGCGGCGCGGCGGAGGAACCCGCGCCATGGCCGGACGCCGGCTGGCGGCGTGGGACGATTTCCGCCTCGTCGTCATCCGACCAGTCGTCGAAGCTGACTCCAAGCCCGGAGCCGCCTGCTTCGCCGCCTCCCGCCTCGGTGTTATCATCCATGGCGGCCGCCCCCAAGTCATGGTCCTCCAAGTCATGCTCCGCCCGGTCGGGAAGAAATCAGCGATCCGCCCCCAACCCGGCCGCAGGTCGAAGGAGAGGGCTCTGCCAAGGCGTGCCGACTGGTCAGAGTCGGCCAAGAAAAACTCGGCGACAAAACTAAGAGAAGAAAGGATAAAGCGAGCATACCGTAGGCGGGGGATGAGCACGGGAGTACGGCTCCTTGCCAAACCGCCACTCTACGGAGAGCTTGCAGTTCGCAAGATAATTCACCATATGAGCCACCTCGTCGTGAGGCATGTCCTTGGTGCACATCCGGCTCGGATTGAGTTGGCCGCTCATCTGACAGATCAGATGAGGGCGGCTTTGAAGCGGAAGCACCCGGCGCGCGACGAAGGCGGCCAGCAAGTCGGACCCAGTCAGGCCCTCCGAGTGGATCATTACCCGGAGTCGGGCGACGGCTGCGGCTCCAGCCGGCGACAGCGTCACGGCCCGATAGGACCACTGGGGCCGCCTCCCAGCCGGCGGACCGGCTACGTAAGCCAGCAAGTTGACGTAGTCACCTTGCGGGGCGACGTTCCTCACGTAGAAATACGACTTCTGCCAGCGCTTCACTGACTGGATCAGCGTGATGACGGGGAAGGGGTTGTCGGCCGCCGGCCTCCGCATCATGATGAAGGCGCCGCTCTGAGCCGGCACACCCTGCATGCGGGTGCCGACCTTGGTTTGGAAGAACTCTCCCCAGAGCTCGAGGGTCGGGAGAACGCCAAGAAAGCCTTCGCACAGGGTGACGAAGGCGGACAGCAGCACCACCGTGTTCGAAGTGAGGTGGTGCGGCTGGAGTTGATAGAAGTCGAGAAAGGAGCGGAAGAAGGCGCTCGCCGGCAAGCCAAGGCCGTGCAGGAAATGCAAGCGGAAGATTACCCGCTCGCCTTCCTCCGGCGCCGGCGTGATCTCCTTCTCCGGCGCGAGACGGACCCGCACCTGGTCCTTGCCGGGCAACCGCCGCGTCTTGCGGAGGAAGTCTAGGTGGTCCATATGGACGTTGGAGCCGTCCCAGTCCCCGTCGTACTGCATGATGGCGAGGAGCTGGCGAGAAAGGATGCGGCGGTGGAGGAAGCACGGCCCCGCGGCGGCGAAGCTGCGGGGTGGTGCGAAGTTTGGTGGGACGGCGCGACGGCGAGACACTGCGGCGATGGAAAGGAGGAGGAAGAAGATGGCGGAGAGAAGAGGAGCGTGCGAGCGTCTGCCGCTTCCCCTCCTCCCCCTACTTATAGCCTCGTGCGGCAAAGCCGATGGGCGAGGCGTGGGGGGAACGTGGGATTAACTGCGCCCACACCCCCACGTCCCGCGATTATTACGCCCTAACGGCGTGCGGAAACCGCCGCCGAAAGGCGTGCGGACAGCTTTGGGCCACAGAGAATCCGCGCCTGGGCCTAGGCGTAGGAGTGGTGGGCCCCCGGCCTGCGGGAACGTCCTGTCACACGCGTGGGTTGGCAGGCTTTTTTCAGCCGGAGGATGCCACGTGGTTCGCGGGCGGCAAGCGGCCGGCCCGCAGCCCGGCGCGCGCACCAACCGACTCCCGCCTTCAGACTTTAGAAATTTCGCCAAGACGGCGCGCCCAACCGAAGCCGGCTCCCAGCTGCTAGCTCGTCAAGATAAGAAGCTGACCGAGCTTCTCGACCTCCTCTCAGCCTCGAAGCCCAACCAGCTTCGGGGAATACTGTCGGAGTAAATGGCCACGGGTAGCCTAACCGACTCCCCCTGGCTCTTCAAAAAATTATCAGGCCGTTCGAGCCTTCAAGCATCCAGAGCATAGGGCCGCCTTCCCCCGGTCGGCTATCCCCAGGGCCGACTACCAGAAGGCGACCCGACCTCAGAAACCTTCCCAAAGAAAGCTACGAGATGGCCGACTCCAGGAAGCCGGCCCCAAGAGGACCGACTCCCAGAAGCCGGCCATGAAGAAAGCCGACTCCCAGAAGCTGGCCAAGACTGCACCCACCAAGACTGCATCCACGTAACGGTGATAAGACGGGGTGTGGCCGCAGTACAGCCCACTACCCCCGAATCCCGGAACAGGTATGGCCACAGAGCATCGTACGGGTCAGCCATCTCCCGTCCGCCGCGGCACTGTAGCCATGTTGACTTCGATGTCACCCACGACAGGCGCCAGTACTGCCCGCGGGCGGCGGGCCCCTTTAGCCAGATTGACGCTCGAAGGCAGCCCGGCCTCCCCTAGTCGGCCGGGGGCGTAGCAGGCTCCCAATAGCAGGCTACCTCCCTCCCTCGAAACATGTGCCTCATTAAGGAGACAAGACGAGGTGAGGCTATTGTGTGAGCCCGCAAGATAGCGGCACTGTAGCCACGCTTACCTCAACAAAGCCCTTGTCATCAGAGGTGAGGCAACAGTAACCAGCCGCCGACAAGGCGCCCAAGCGGTGGGGCCGGCCTGTCGGCGAAGAGACCGGCAGCCGACGGGACCCACCAGTCGGCGGGCCCCAATGGCCGGCGGAGAAGCCGGCGAGCACAGACACTGACGGCTGGGACCCGCGCCCAGCCGGATTACCATTGTATCCCTGGGGGGTAGGCCTATATAAACCCCCCAGGACACCCATGCAAAGGGTTGATCTCATAGAGTTTCACACACCACATAGAGAGAAAAGGAGAGCTAGCCTTGCCCTTCTTCTTCCCCTAGCCAAACAGCTCAAGGAGCACTTGTAGCTACTTGTATTGATCTAGCGATCATGCGGAGACCCCGCAGAGCAGGACTAGGGGTGTTATCTCCACGGAGAGCCCCGAACCTGGGTAAGATCCACCGGCATGCATGTCTTCGCCTTATCCCGTTTCCAGGCACATGTCGCACCTACAACCCGACAGTTGTTGCAAGATCGTGGGTTTGAAATTGGGAAAATCGACCCCACTCTTTTTACTAAGAAGGCCAAATGGGAGTTGTTTGTATGCCAACTATATGTTGATGATATTATCTTTGGTTCTCCTAACAAAGCGTTCAATGAGGAGTTTGCCGCTCTCATGACCTCGAAGTTCAAGATTTCCATGATGGGAGAGTTGAAGTTCTTTCTCGGGTTCGAAATCAAACAAAGAAGAGAAGGAACCTTCATCAACCAAGCAAAATACACTCAAGACATCCTCAAGAGATTCAAGCTAAGTGATGTCAAGCCGGCCTCTACTCCAATGCCCGTCAAATGCCAACTTGACATTGATCCCAATGGTAAAGCGGTGGATCCAAAGGTATATCATTCTATGATTGGCTCCTTGCTTTACCTTTGTGCATCTAGACCGAATATCATGTTGAGTGTGGGAATTTGTGCACGGTTCCAAGCCTCACCTAAGGAAAGCCACTATGTGGCGGTCAAGCGAATCTTTTGATATTTGGCTCATACCCCAAACTTTGGCTTATGGTACCCTAGAGGAGCAAACTTCAATCTCGTGGGGTTTTTGGATTCGGATTGGGCGGGAGACAAAGTGGATAGGAAGTAAACTTCCGGAGGGTGCCAATTTCTTGGTTGCTCTTTGGTGAGTTGTGAAGGAAATATGCCCTAGAGGCAATCATAAAGTTGTTATTTATATTTCCTTATATCATGATAAATGTTTATTATTCATGCTAGAATTGTACTAACTGGAAACTTGATACATGTGTGAATACATAGACAAAACAAAGTGTCCCTAGTATGCCTCTACTTGACTAGCTCGTTGATCAAAGATGGTTAAGTTTCCTGACCATAGACATGTGTTGTCTTTTGATGAACGGGATCACATCATTAGCAGAATGATGTGATGGACAAGACCCATCCGTTAGCTTAGCATAATGATCGTTAAGTATTATTGCTATTGCTTTCTTCGTGACTTATACATATTCCTTTGACTATGAGATTATGCAACTCCCGAATACCGAAGGAACACCTTGTGTGCTATCAAACGTCACAACATAACTGGGTGATTATAAAGATGCTCTACAGGTGTCTCCGAAGGTGTTTGTTGGGTCGTCATAGATCGAGATTAGGATTAGTCACTCCGAGTATCGGAGAGGTATCTCTGGGCCCTCTCGGTAATGCACATCATAATAAGCCTTGCAAGCAATGTGACTAATGAGTTAGTTACGGGATGATGCATTACAGAACGAGTAAAGAGACTTGACGGTAACAAGATTGAACTAGGTATGAGGATACCGACGATCGAATCTCGGGCAAGTTACATACCGATGACAAAGGGAATAACGTATGTTGTCATTGCGGTTTGACCGATAAAGATCTTCGTAGAATATGTAGGAATCAATATGAGCATCCAGGTTCCGCTGTTGGTTATTGATTGGAGATGTGTCTCGATCATGTCTACATAGTTCTCGAACCCGTAGGGTCCGCACGCTTAACGTTCGATGAGAATTTGTATTATGAGTTATGTGTTTTGGTGACCGAAGATTGTTTGGAGTCCCGGATGAGATCACGGACATGACGAGGAGTCTCGAAATGGTCGAGAGGTAAAGATTGATATATTGGACGATAGTATTCGGACACCGGAATGGTTTCAGAGTGGTTCGGGTATTTTTCGGAGTACCGAGGGGTTGCCAGAACCCCCGGGGAAAGTAATGGGCCACTATGGGCCATAGGGGAGAGAGGAGGCAGCCCACAAGGGGTGGCCACACGCCCCCCTCCCATGGGAGTCCTAATTGGACTAGGGGAGGGGGCGGCGCTCCCCTTTCCTTCTCCTCCTCCCTCTCCTTCCCCCGTTTCCCCCTCCATGAGACGGAATAAGAGGGGGGCCAAATCCTACTAGATCTGGGAGTCCTAGTAGGACTCCCCCACTTGGTGCACCCCCTAGGGCTGGCCTCGTCCCTCTCCCTCCTTTATATACGTGGGGCAGGGCACCCCTTGGAGACACACCAATTGTTCCAAGCCGTGTGCGGCGTCTCCCTCCACGGTTTACTCCTCCGGTCATATTCACGTAGTGCTTAGGCTAAGCCCTGCACGGATCACATCACCATCATCGTCACCACGCCATCGTGCTAACGAAACTCTCCCTTGACACTTTGCTAGATCAAGAGTTTGAGGGACGTCATCGAACTGAATGTGTGCTAAACTCGGAGGTGACATACGTTCGGTACTTGATCGGTTGGATCGTGAAGACGTTCGACTACATCAACCGCGTTAAACTAACGCTTCCGCTTTCGGTCTACGAGGGTACGTGGACACACTCTCCCCCTCTTGTTGCTATGCATCTCCTAGATAGATCTTGCGTGATCATAAATTTTTTTTTGAAATTGCTTGCTATGTTCCCCAACAGTGGTATCAGAGCTAGGTCTATGTGTAGATGATATGCACGAGTAGAACACAAAGAGTTGTGGGCGGTGATCGTCATACTGCTTACCACCAATGTCTTATTTTGATTCGGAGGTATTGTTGGATGAAGCGGCTCGGACCAACCTTACATGGCCACGTTCATGAGACCGGTTCCACCGACAGACATGCAACTAGTTTTGCATAAAGGTGGCTGGTGAGTGTCTGTTTCTCCTACATTATCTGAATCGAATTTGACTGCGGCCGGTCCTTGTTGAAGGTTAAAGCAGCAAACTTGATAAATCACCGTTGTGGTTTTGATGTATAGGTAAGAACGGTTCTTGCTAGAAGCCCATAGCAGCAACGTAAAACTTGCAACAACAAAGTAGAGGACGTCTAACTTGTTTTTGCAGGGCATGTTGTGATGTGATATGGTCAAGACATGATGTGATATACGTTGTTGTATGAGATGATCATGTTTTGTAAAAGTTATCAGCAACTGGCAGGAGCCTTATGGTTGTCACTTTATTGTATGAAATGCAAACACCATGTAATTGCTTTACTTTATCACTATGCATTAGCGATAGTTGTAGAAGCAATAGTTGGCGAGACGACAACGACGCTACGATGGAGATCAAGGTGTCAAGCCGGTGACGATGGAGATCATGACGGTGCTTTGTAGATGGAGATCAAAGGCACAAGATGATGATGGCCATATCATGTCACATATTTTGATTGCATGTGATGTTTATCTTTTATGCATCTTATTTTGCTTAGTACGGCGGTAGCATTATAAGATGATCCCTCATTAATTTCAAGGTATAAGTGTTGTCTCTGAGTATGCACTGTTGTGACATTTCGTCGTGCCGAGACACCACGTGATGATCGGGTGTGATAAGCTGTACGTTCACATACAACGGGTGCAAGACAGTTTTGCATGTGCAGAATACTCGGGTTAAACTTGACGAGCCTAGCATGTACAGACATGGCCTCGGAACACTGGAGACCGAAAGGTCGAACGTGAATCATATAGTAGATATGATCAACATAGAGATGTTCACCATTGATGACTACTCCATCTCACGTGATGATCGGACATGGTTTAGTTGATTTGGATCACGTATCATTTAGATGACTTAAGGGATGTCTATCTAAGTGGGAGTTCTTAAGTAATTTGATTAATTGAACTTTAATTTATCATGAACTTTGTCCTGATAGTATTTGCAAATTATGTTGTAGATCAATAGCTCGCGTTGTAGCTCCCCTATATTTTTGATATGTTCCTAGAGAAAACTAAGTTGAAAGATGATAGTAGCAATGATGCGGACTGAGTCCGTGATCTGAGGATTATCCTCATTGTGCACAGAAGAATAATGTCCTTGATGCACCGCTAGGTGACAGACCCATTGCAGGAGCAGATGCAAACATTATGAACGTTTGACAAAGCTCGGTATGATGACTACTTAATAGTTTAGTGCACCATGCTTTACGGCTTAGAACCGGGACTTCAAAAATGTTTTGAACGCCACGGAACATATGAGATGTTCCAAGAGCTGAACTTTCTATTTCAAACTTATGCCCGTGTCGAGAGGTATGAGACCTCTGACAAGTACTTTGCCTACAAGATGGAGGAGAATAGCTCAACCAATGAGCATGTGCTCAGAATGTCTGGATACTACAATCTCTTGAATCAAGTGGGAGTTAATCTTCCAGATAAGATAGTGATTGACAAAGTTCTCTAGTCACTATCACCAAGCTACTAGAACTTCGTGATGAACTACAATATGCAAGGGATGACGAAAATGATTCCCGAGCTCTTCGCGATGCTGAAGTCGATGATGGTAGAAATCAAGAAAGAGCATCAGGTGTTGATGGTTAACAAGACCACTAGTTTCAAGGGAACTTCAAGAAGAATGGCAAGCAAGTTGCCGCTCCCGTGAAGAAGCCCAAAGCTAGACCAAAGCCTAAAACTGAATGCTTATACTGCAAAGGAATTGGTCACTAGAAGCGGAACTACCCCAAATATTTGGCGGATAAGAAGGATGGCAAAGTGAACAAAGGTATATTCGATATACATGTTATTGATGTGTACCTTACTAATGCTCGTAGTAGCGCCTGGGTATTTGATACTGGTTTTGTTGCTCATATTTCCAACTCAAAACAGGGGCTACAGATTAAACGAAGATTGGCTAAGGACGAGGTGACGATGCGCGTCGGGAATGGTTCCAAGGTTGATGTGATCGTCGTCGGCACGCTACCTCTACATCTACCTTCGGGATTAGTTTTTGACCTGAATAATTGTTTGTTATTTGGTGCCAGCGTTGAGCATGAACCTTATATCTGGATCTTGTTTGATGCGAGACGGTTATTCATTTAAATCAAAGAATAATGGTTGTTCTATTTATATGAGTAATATCTTTTATGGTCATGCACCCTTGATGAGTGGTCTATTTTGTTGAATCTCGATTGTGGTGATACGCATATTCATAATATTGATGCCAAAAGATGCAAAGTTAATAATGATAGTGCAACTTATTTGTGGCACTGCCGTTTAGGTCATATTGGTGTAAAGCGCATGAAGAAACTCCATGCAGATGGGCTTTTGGAATCACTTCATGCTTGCGAACCATGCCACATGGGCAAGATGACTAAGACTCCGTTCTCCGGAACAATGGAGCGAGCCACTGACTTATTGGAAATAACACATACTAATGTATGCAGTCCGATGAGTGTTGAGGCTCGCGGCAGGTATCGTTATTTTCTGACCTTCACAGATGATTTAAGCAGATATGGGTATATCTACTTAATGAAACATAAGTCTAAAACATTTGGAAAGTTCAAAGAATTTTAGAGTGAAGTGGAAAATCATTGTAACAAGAAACTAAAGTTTCTACGATCTGATGGCGGAGGGGAATATTTGAGTTAGAGTTTGGTCTTCATTTGAAACAATGTGGAATAGTTTCGCAACTCACGCCACCTAGAGAACACAGCGTAATGGTGTGTCCGAACGTCGTAACCGTACTTTATTAGATAAGGTGCGATCTATCATGTCTCTTACCGATTTACCACTATCATTTTGGAGTTATGCATTAGAGACAACTGCATTCATGTTAAATAGGGCACCATCTAAATCCGTTGAGACGACACCGTATGAACTATGGTTTGGAAAGAAACCTAAGATGTCGTTTCTTAAAGTTTGGGGTTGTGATGCTTATGTGAAGAAGCTTCAGCCTGATAAGCTCGAACCCAAATCGGAGAAGTGTGTCTTCATAGGATACCCAAAAGAAACTGTTGGGTACACTTTCTATCATAGATCCGAAGGCAAGATATTTGTTGCTAAGAATGGATCCTTTCTAGAGAAGGAGTTTTCTCGAAAGAACTGAGTGGGAGGAAAGTAGAACTTGATGAGATAATTGTACCTTCTCTTGAATTGGAAAGTAACTCATCACATAAAACCATTCCTGTGATGCCTACACCAATTAGTGAGGAAGCTAATGATGATGATCATGAAACTTCAGATCAAGTTACTACCGTACCTCGTAAGTCAACCAGAGCACGTTCTGCACCGGAGTGGTACGGTAATCCTGTTCTGGAAGTCATGTTACTAGACCATGACAAACCTATGAACTATGAGGAAGCGATGATGAGCCCAGATACCACGAAATGGCCTGAGGCCATGAAATCTGAGATGGGATCCATGTATGAGAACAAAGTGTGGACTTTGGTTGACTTGCCCGATGATCGGCAAGCCATAGAGAATAAATGGATCTTCAAGAAGAAGATTGACGCGGATGGTAATGTTACTATCTACAAAGCTCGACTTGTCGTGAAAGGTTTTCGACAAGTTCAAGGAGTTGACTACAATGAGACCTTCTCACCCGTAGCGATGCTTAAGTCTGTCCGAATCATGTTAGCAATTGCCTCATTTTATGATTATGAAATTTGGCAAATGGATGTCAAAACTGCATTCCTTAATGGATTTCTTAAGGAAGAGTTGTATATGATGCAACCGGAAGGTTTTTTCGATCCTAAAGGTGCTAACAAAGTGTGCAAGCTCCAGCGATCCATTTATGGACTGCTGCAAGCCTCTCGGAGTTGGAATATACGCTTTGATAGTGTGATCAAAGCATATGGTTTTATACAGACGTTTGGAGAAGCCTGTATTTACAAGAAAGTGAGTGGGAGCTCTGTAGCATTTCTAATATTATATGTGGATGACATATTGTTGATTGCAAATGATAAAGAATTTCTTGATAGCATAAAAGGATACTTGAATGAGAATTTTTTAATAAAAGACCTTGGCGAACCTGCTTTTATATTGGGCATCAAGCTCTATAGAGATAGATCAAGACGCTTAACTGGATTTTCACAAAGCACATACCTTGATAAAGTTTTCAAGAAGTTCAAAATGGATCAATCAAAGAAAGGGTTCTTGCCTGTGTTACAAGGTGTGAAGTTGAGTCAGACTCAATCCCGACCACTGCAGAAGATAGAGAGAAAATGAAAGTCATTCCCTATGCCTCAGCCATAGGTTCTATCATGTATGCAATGCTATGTACCAGACCTAATGTGTGCCTTGCTATAAGTTTAGCAGGGAGGTACCAAAGTAATTTAGGAGTGGATCACTGGACAACGGTCAAGAACATCCTGAAATACCTGAAAAGGACTAGGGATATGTTTCTCGTTTATGGAGGTGACAAAGAGCTTGTCGTAAATGGTTACATCGATACTAGCTTTGACACCGATCCGGATGACTCTAAGTCGCAAACCAGATACGTATTTATATTGAATGGTGGAGCTATCAGTTGGTGCAGTTCCAAGAAGAGCGTCGTGGCGGGATCTACGTGTGAAGTGGAGTACATAGCTGCTTGGGAAGCAGCAAATGAAGGAGTCTGTATGAAGGAGTTCATATCCAATCTAGGTGTAATACCTAGTGCATCGGGTCCAATGAAAATCTTTTGTGACAATACTGGAGCAAGTGCCTTAGCGAAGGAATCCAGATTTCACAAGAGAACCAAACACATCAAGAGACGCTTCAACTCCATCCGCGATCAAGTCAAGGAGGGAGACATAGAGATTTGCAAAATACATACGGATCTGAATGTTGCAGACCCGTTGACTAAGCCTCTTCCACGAGGAAAACATGATCAGCACCAAGACTCCATGGGTGTTAGAATCATTACAATGTAATCTAGATTATTGACTCTAGTGCAAGTGGGAGACTGAAGGAAATATGCCCTAGAGGCAATAATAAAGTTGTTATTTATATTTCCTTATATCATGATAAATGTTTATTATTCAAGCTAGAATTGTATTAACCGGAAACTTGATACATGTGTGAATACCTAGACAAAACAAAGTGTCCCTAGTATGCCTCTACTTGGCTAGCTCTTTGATCAAAGATGGTTAAGTTTCCTGACTATAAACATGTGTTGTCATTTGATGAACGAGATCACATCATTAGGAGAATGATGTGATGGACAAGACCCATCCGTTAGCTTAGCATAATGATCGTTAAGTTTTATTGCTATTGCTTTCTTCATGACTTATACATATTCCTTTGACTATGAGATTATGCAACTCCCGAATACCGGAGGAACACCTTGTGTGCTGTCAAATGTCACAACGTAACTGGGTGATTATAAAGATGCTCTACAGGTGTCTCCGAAGGTGTTTGTTGGGTTGGCATAGATCAAGATTAGGATTTGTCACTCCGAGTATCGGAGAGGTATCTTTGGGCCCTCTCAGTAATGCACATCATAATAATCCTTGCAAGCAATGTGACTAATGAATTAGTTACAGGATGATGCATTCCGGAACGAGTAAAGAGACTTGCCGGTAACGAGATTGGACTAGGTATGAGGATACCAACGATCGAATCTCGGGCAAGTAACATACTGATGACAAAAGGAATAACGTATGTTGTCATTGCGGTTTGACCGATAAAGATCTTCGTAGAATATTTAGGAACCAATATGAGCATCCAGGTTCCGCTGTTGGTTATTGATCGGAGATGTGTCTCGATCATGTCTACATAGTTCTCGAACCCGTAGGGTCCGCACGCTTAACGTTCGATGACGATTTGTATTATGAGTTATGTGTTTTGGTGACTGAAGATTGTTCAGAGTCCCAGATGAGATCATGGACATGACGGGAGTCTTGAAATGGTCGAGAGATAAAGATTGATATATTGGACGATAGTATTCGGACACCGGAATGGTTTCAGAGTGGTTCGGGTATTTTTCGAAGTACCGAGGGGTTACTGGAACCCCCCGGGGAAAGTAATGGGGCACTATGGGCCATAGGGGAGATAGGAGCCATCCCACAAGGGGTGGCCGCGCATCCCCCCATGGGAGTCTGAATTGGACTGGGGGACGGGCGGCGCCCCCCTTTCCTTCTCCTCCTCCCTCTCCTTCCCCCTTTTCCCCCCTCCATGAGAAGGAATAAGAGGGGGCGAATCCTACTAGGACTGGGAGTCCTAGTAGGACTCCCCCCACTTGGCGCGCCCCCTAGGCCCGGCCTCCTCCCTCTCCCTCCTTTATATACGTGGGCAGGACACCCCTTGGAGACACACCAATTGTTCCAATCCGTGTGCGGCGTCTCCCTCCACGGTTTACTCCTCCGGTCATATTCACGTAGTGCTTAGGTGAAGCCCTGCGCGGATCACACCACCATCACCATCACCACACCGTCGTGCTGAAGAAACACTCGCTCCACACTTTGCTAGATCAAGAGTTCGAGGGACGTCATCGAGCTGAACGTGTGCTGAACTCGGAGGTGTCGTACGTTCGGTACTTGATCGGTTGGATCGTGAAGACGTTCGACTACATCAACCGTGTTAAACTAACGCTTCCGCTTTCGGTCTACGAGGGTACGTGGACACACTCTCCCCCTCTCGTTGCTATGCATCTCCTAGATAGATCTTGCGTGATCGTAGGATTTTTTTAAATTGCATGCTACGTTCCCCAACAAGTTGGTCTTCAAAGAAGCAAAGTTGTGTGTCTCTCTCCTCCACCGAGGCCGAGTATGTGGTCGCCGGTAGTTGTTGTGCTCAACTTCTATGGATGAGCCAAACTTTAAAGGATTACAGTGTCATTTGTGACAAAGTGCCTCTTTGGTGTGACAATGAAAGTGCCATCAAGATTTCTCTCAACACGGTGCAACACTTCAAGACGAAGCATATTGAGATTCGGTATCACTTCATCCGGGGTCACATTAGGCGAGGGGAAATTGAGCTCAACTATGTCAACAGTCATGATAACCTTGGAGATATTTTCACGAAGCCTTTGGATGAAGCAAGATTTCTTGAGTTAAGGCATGAGCTAAATATCATTGATTTGAGCAATGTGGCTTGAACCTTTGCACACCCCACCATACTCATCTTGATGTCTTTTTTAGGTGTAGTCATGGACATAGGGGGAGTATTGTTCTCTCAATGAACTCTCCCTCCCCCCATTATGCATAAATTGATCAACTCTTTCACATTAGCCATTGTTGATGGTACTTGTGCTTCAAAGACGAGTTTTGGTCATGGGCCCAAGGATAATTCTTTGCGGTGCCATACCAATTGACTCAAACATAGGTGGCTCCGGCCACCGCCCTCTCTTCTTGAGCGGTTTTGGTTTGTTGTTTGGTCCTCTCTTTATCCGTGCTTTTCATTTAGTCCTTGTTCATGGTTTAGTTGTTTCTTTTAGTGCTCTTTTTGTGTGTCCTTTTGCTTGAAGTTTGTATTGCAAAGGCCTTCTTGCTTATTTTGTCAAAACTTGCACTTTCCTGGGTGTAAGGTACTACTGTGGCAAGCCACGATACTACTGCTGGAGGTGGGTGGCTCCTGTGCTTGCACAGCTGTGCCCACGGCATGGTACTACCGCCTCCATCGTGACAGTAATTTTTTACTGCCGCTGGAGGAGCAGTCCAGTGTGCGGTACTTCCGCCCGGGCGGTACTACCGCGATGTCGAGGCCGCGTGGGGGTTAGACGCGGGCAGGGGGTTCCAACTCCCCCATACCCATTCATCTCTTCCCCTCACAGCATCTCTCTCTCTCCTGCCCAAGAACGGCGCCGGAGGACCTCGCCGGATCTCCGTCTCCGGCCACTCTCCTTTCATTTCAACCGATGGGATCAATCCCCACCTCGCCCTCTTTCCATGGACCCCAGTATCTCCCCTTTTCCCTCTCTCTTTGCCTCGTTCTTGTGCTTCTAGGTTTTGGGAGATGCATGTGTAGGCCTTGTGATTTTTGGCTAAATCTTTGCAAGAGGAGATTGTTGGAGAGTGATAGTGCAGTAGATATGCTATTTGGTGAGATACAACAACGTAGTTTTGATCGACGGTAGTACCGATTCATCCTCACGGATGTTCTCAGATGTGTTTTTACCAGATCCGCCCCGTGCGGTGCTACAGCCCCGCCGGAGCGGTACTACCGCCCGTTGCGGGCCCCATACAGTACTACCACTCCACTGGAGCTGTACTACCACCCGTGGCACGGATGTAAAAAATTACTTCCGCTCTAAGTGCGGTACTACCGTGCCACCCCGGTGTTGTACTACCGCAGTCAAAGCAGAAGTATCTTTTTACTTCCGCATCCTGTCACAGTACTACCGCTTGACTTAATATTGCGTTGTTTTGTCATGACTAATCTCATTTCTATTTGTTTCCTTCGGTTTTGGCCTTGGTCTTTGCAATAATCCTTCTCGCTCTTCTCGTGTGTTTGCGTTGTGTGTCATCGGTGGTGGCTCCGGTTCCGGTGCTAGGCGCTCGAATCCCAACCGTGATACAAGCTCAAAGCGCCTTCGCAACCAAGAAGCCCCTGAGGGCTCCAATGCCCCTCAACGCAACGTCAAGACCACAACTACCAAGATCAAGGAGCCAACTATCAATATGATGAAATGCCTCAAGCAGAGTTTCTGATTCAAAGAAAGCTCAACCCGTATGTGAAGCCAAGGGAACTCAGCAGGGGCAATGACCTGTTTTGGACCAAGCAACAAAATCTCATCTACCTAGATGTGATCAAGGCCAAGCAAAACATCTACGTACCCGTCCAATGGATTGACATGGAACATCTGAAGAAGAACCGGGCATATTACCCAGAGATTGTGGCTCAGTTCTTCGCTTCTGTCCATTTCCACACGGATGAGAAGCGGAGCATGACTTGGATGACAAAGGGAAAGAGGATGTCTGCTGAGTGGAAGGAGTTCATGGATCTGTTGCACGTTCGTGATGAGGGGCTAGAGGTGCCCGTTGGTGTCTTCCCTCATGCCAACCTAGAGTCTGCTTCCAAGAACAACCTTCAACCCTACCTTGTTGAGAAGACTCTACCCAGTGGAAAGAAGTCTTTTGTGCTGAACCCATTTCTTGACATCATGTACCGGATCTTCCGCAACTCTCTTTTTCCTCGCATAGGTGACAAGGACAAGGTGCATTCCTATCTTGTGGACATGATGCTTATTTGTGAGGAAGCTCGTCTTCAGCAACCTGGACCACTTGATGTCTGTCATATCATGCGGTGTGAGCTCCAGTTTGCTTTGTTCCATCGTAAGGTGCCCATCTATGGACCTTATTTGCAATCTCAAAGACTTGGGAGAAACTCTTTCCGGGTGAAGAGTTTCTTGCTCCCAACTGGATTCGCCATGAGCCCATCAAGCTGCGCCAGAAGAACAAGTGGGCTAACACCACTACCCGGGCTGAGGCTGAGGCTGCAACAATGGATGTTGATGATGATGAGATTGAGGAGGAGGAGGAGGTGGAGGATAGTTCTGAGGGGTACGCCCCTCCCATTGCTGAGCCATCTTGGGCTAAGAAGCTCAAGGCCGAGATGAAGGCTCTGTTCTGCATGCAGGCCAAGGGGCGGTACCAGACCCACGTTGCTCAGAAGGAGAGTCGCCAGCGCGACAAGAGGATCTTTAGGAAGCTTGGCAAGCAAGTCTCAAGCGGGTCAGAGAAGAACATCACTCCTGAGGCTACCCGGATGACGAAGCAAGGCTATCAGTGGGCTGATTGCGGCTTGAAGCTACGTCGGTATTTCCCCAAAGAGGAAGGGATGATGCAGCACAATGACGGTAGGTATTTCCCTCAGTGATGAAACCAAGGTTATCGAACTAGTAGGAGAACCAAGCAACACAACGTAAACATCACCTGCACACAAATAACAACTACTCGCAACCCGACATGTAAAACGGGTTGTCAATCCCTTTCGGGTAGCGGCGCCTCAAGATAGGCAAACATATGTGAATAAAATTGTAGTAGATTGATAGATCAAATGCCAAATAAAATAAATAAGAATAAAACGCAGCAAGGTATTTTTGTATTTTTGGTTTAATAGATCTGAAAATAAAAAGCAAAGGAAAATAGATCAGAAAGGCAAATAATATGAGAAAGAGACCCGGGGGCCGTAGGTTTCACTAGTGGCTTCTCTCGAGAAAAATAGCAAATGGTGGGTAAACAAATTACTGTTGGGCAATTGATAGAACTTCAAATAATCATGAACATATCCAGGCAATGATCATTATATAGGCATCACGTCCAAGATTAGTAGACTGACTCCTGCCTGCATCTACTACTATTACTCCACACATCGATCGCTATCCAGCATGCATCTAGTGTATTAAGTTCATGGAGATACGGAGTAATGCAATAAGAACGATGACATGATGTAGACAAGATCTATCTATGTAGAGATAGACCCCATCATTCTATCCTTAGTAGCAACGATGCATACGTGTCGGTTCCCCTTCTGTCACTTGGATCAAGCACCGTAAGATCGAACCCACTACAAAGCACCTCATCCCATTTGTCGGATCTAGGGTTCTGGCAAAACCCTTAAGGTTTGAACTCTGGGGTGCGCACGAAGATCTCCCCTACCGATCCAAGTCCTAGCTTTGCTAAGATCTCAAGGGCTAACTCAACGAACTCGCAACACAAAGAACACAAGATTTATACTGGTTCGGGCCACCGTTGTGGTGTAATACCCTACTCCAGTGTGGTGGTGGTGGATTGCCTCTAGGGCTGAGGATGAACAGTTACAAGGGGAAGAACAGCCTCCTGAGGTTGAGATGTTCTTGTGCTCGGTGTGTGGCTAGGGATTGGCTCCAGATCAGATGCCTGAGGCTTAGTTCTAGACTCAGTTGGCTCCTACGGTGGTGGCTAGTCCTATTTATAGAGGCCTTGGTCCTCTCCCCAAATATTGAGCGGGAAGGGATTCCACAACGGCCAGTTTGAAGGGAGACAACTAGTACAGCTTATCCTGACAAAAGTAGTCTTCGCCTGCCAAAGGCTCTGGTGGTGACGCCGCCTTGGGCTCCATGGTGACCTCCGTCTTGCCATCCTGCTGGTCTTGGTCTCGTTGCACTGATATGAAAACCTTTGCTTGACGCCTCGGTACTCCGCGCATGCGCTTGCCTCCTTAGCACCAAAGAGGAAACAAGGACACTGTGCACACTGGCGCCCGCCTGGTCTCGGTCGTCATGGCTCACGTCACGAGAACCTCGTGAGGTTTGCCTTGCCTTGATCTCTCCGCCCCTCGCGAGCCAACCTGGTGAGGCCGCTCCTGAGGAGGTCTTGTGTCGTCCGCCTCGCGAGGGTCTTGAATGCTTGTTGGCGAAGATGGGCCGTACGGGCCCACCAGTAGAGCCACGCCGTGGGCCGCAGGCAGGCAAGTCTGGGGACCCCGTTCCCAGAACGCCAACAGTAGCCCTCGGGCCCAAGGCGCGCTCAAGCTTGGCTTCGAGGCGAAGCCAAAGGCTAAGTGTGGAGCGCCGCGGGACCCAATAGCCTGCGGCCTTGGTCGACGCGTGGCGGTTGATTGGATGTGGGCGTCTCCGCTTCCCCAGGCTGCCTCGACAACTGCCAGCTTGACAGGTCCCTGCAACATGCAAGGAAAAACCATCATTACCTGTGATCGTGGGGGGCGCCGGTTGGCCTTCTCTTGCTATAAATTGGGAGGGGGGCAGAGCCCCCATCGCCCATCTCTTCCCATTCCGCTTGCTTCTCCTCCTCTGCTCCACCGCCAACACCAATGGCGCCGTCGAAGAGGTTCTCTACCGCGGAGAAGGGGAAGGCCCCTCGCGAGGGGCCCGGCTCCCCGGTGCCCAAGCGTGGACGCGGCCGTCCCCGCAAGCACACCGCGACCCCCGCCGCGGCCCCTTGCTCCCGCGGTGGTGCCGCTGCGCGTGGCAAGGGTCATTCCAGTCGTGGCAGCCCTGTCGATGAAGGGAGACGTGCCATGGTTTCACGGCCTCCCCGGCCGCGCTTCCACTCGGCGGGGGTGCTGCTAGAATTTTTCGTCTGGTCGGAGGACCCAGCCGGCAACTGGCTTCAGCTCCCGCGCTTCTTCGCCGACAAGCTGCCAGCCTCCGGTCCAGGTGGGCTCTAGCTGAAGGCAGACGGTTGCTACAGCAGGGCTTCTTGGGTTGCGGTCGAGGTCTACGTCACAGGCAACATAGCTCTAGCCCGCGGTTGGCAAACGTTCGCCCGCGCGCGCGGCCTGGGCAGGCGGTGCACCCTCCATTTCAAGTACGACAGTGATGCGAGCCTCTACATGAGGGTGTTTGGGGAAGATGGTCGCCGCACCGGGTGCTGCCCCGAGGTGAATGACGGCGAGGAGGTGCTCGGTCTTGGCGATGGTCGGGACGAGGAGGAGGGCGAACCCGCCCTTGGTGCCGACCGCATCTCGTCCAGCTACGGTGGCTCTTCCCCTGGCGACAGCTCCAGCAGTGGTGGCTACGACCAGCCGCCGCGCTCGCTTGAAAGGTGGCAGCGGGTCGTCTCGTCGCCGCGCCTCCGTGAAGCGCGAGGAGGGGTCCGGCTGAGCTCAGGACGTCGCAAGAGCCCGTCCTCGTGAACCACTATAGGGGCAGGCGCCACTTTTGTATTATTCTTCCTTTTCTTCCTGTATCAAAAAAGAAACCAGTATGGGCCCCGGAGGGGCGTGTATCGAACTATGATTCCTCAATCACTATGTTATGCTTATCGTTTATGTGTTGTGCCGTTGTTTTGCATAGAGACGACTTAGATTAACATGCTTGGGTAGCCTCCTCTTCACGAGGCACTTGTTTCTTGGCGCCTGTCAAGGCCTTCCTTGACTCGGTGGGTGCTTAGGAACTGCAAAAAATTCGTTAGGAAGCTCGCTAGGAGGCTTATTGTCCACCCAGGCCTTGACCCAGCGCTTCATATCGCGGTACCCGAGGGGCACGGATCAGGAGAGATTCGCCAGCTTGTGGGCTCGAACGAGGGTGCCTCGCGAAAAAATAGACAGAAGGCAGAGAAAAGGAAAAACGCTCGCGAGGGCACCTGCCTAGCCCCCTCGCGAGGAATGCGAGAGAGAGAACAGCTTAAACCGGAGTTGAAAATAGCGGCAAAAGGCGACGGAACCAAATCAGCAAGGAACACCAGAAGCAAATTTCGATTAAAAGGAGACGAGCCAACTACGGAAAGCAAATGAAAAGACGCGTCCGGCACCTAGTCTAGTCTTCAAGTCTTCTCACCAGCGCGGAGCTAAGTGCTGCCACTAAGACATGGGAGGGAGCCCCCGAGGCCCGAGGGCGGCACTCCTGAGACTCCGGGGCGTGTACAGCCCCACTCGTTATTACGTGAGAGTGTCACGGGCGGCGATTTTCACAGGCACTGGGCCTTCTTCACAGGCACTGGGCCTTTCTTCATGGGTAGAACTTCCGGAGGTGCTGGATGTTCCAGGCGTTCTGGATGGGTACCTCGTCCTGTGTCTCCAGGCGCGCGGTGCCAGGCCTCGAGACATGGATGACCTTGAACGGGCCCTCCCACATGGGTGAGAGCTTATGCAGCCCTTCCCTGGAGAGGACCCGCCTCAGGATGAGGTCACCCACCTCGAGCGTCCTAGAGCAGATGTTGCGGCAGTGGTATCGCCGCAGCGCCTGCTGATATCTTGCCGCCCGTAGTGCGGCTTCGCGGCGGCGTTCCTCCCCCAGCACGAGGTCCATCCCCCGCTTGGCGTCCTGTTGCGCTTCATCAAACGCCAAGACCCGTGCGGAGCAATTCTTGACCTCGTGAGGAGGACCGCTTCTGCTCCGTAGACGAGGAAGAACGGGGTCTCGCCCGTTGGCTTGGTGGCGGTGGTGCAGATGGACCACAGCACGGACTGGAGCTCGTAGTACCAGCCCCTGCCGTAGGCCTCGAGCTTCTTCTTGAAGGTCCTGGTCTTGAGGCCCCTCAGGACCTCTGCGATGGCGCGTTCGGCCTGACCATTGCTCCTGGGGTGAGCCACCGAAGCGTAGCAGATCTGCGTTCCAAGGTTACCACAATACGTCTTAAAGAGATTACTAGTGAACTGCGAGCTGTTATCAGTGATGATGCGGTTGGGGACCCCGAAACGGCTCACGAGACCCTTGATGAACTTGACCGCGGAGCCCGCTGGGATGGTGCGCACGGCTTCCACCTCCGCCCACTTGGTGAACTTGTCAATGGCGACGTAGAGGTAGTGGTAGCCCCCAGGCGCTCGAGGGAACGGGACCAAGATATCCAGCCCCCAGACCGCGAACGGCCATGTGATTGGGATGGTCTGGAGGCCCTGAGCCAGCTGATGGATCTGCTTGGCGTGGAACTGGCAGGCTTCACAGGACTTCACCAACTCGGTTGCGTCGTTGAGCGCCGTGGGCCAGTAGAATCCGCTGCGGAATGCCTTGCCGACGAGGGTCCATGATGACGAGTGGTGCCCGCAGTCCCCAGCGTGTATGTCGGATAGCAACTCCTTCCCCTGATCCCTGGAGATGCAACGCAGTGAAACGTCATTTGGTCGCTTCCTGTACAACTCACCGTCCCGAATGCAGTATGCCGTGGCTTGCCGGGCCATGCGCTCCGCGTCCTCCTCCTTCTCCGGTAGCACCCCTTGCATCAGGTATTCCTTGAATTCCTTGGTCCAGCATCCCTCCTGGGGCTCGAGCACCAAGAGTAGGCGCGCTCCCAAAGTCGGGCCACAGGTTGGGGCTCCTGCGGTAGGCGGCTGCAGGAGCTCCTCCCAAGGCTGAGCTGTCCTTGAGAGCGGTGGTGTCGCCGATGGCTTGAAGAGCCGCTCCTCGAAGACGCCAGGCTCTTGTGGCTGCCGCTTGGATGCCCTCCTGGCGATGTCGTCAGCTTCCTTGTTGGCGCCGCGGGGCACGTGCTGCAACTCCAGGCCCAGGAACTGCTTCTCCATCTTGCGCACCTCCACGAGGAACGCCTCCATGTGCTCGTCCTTCGGCTCGTATACCTTGTTGGAGAAGTTGACGAGGAGCTGCGAGTCGCCCCTAACAGTGAGGCGCTTCACCCCCAGAGTTGCCGCAACTTTCAGGCCAGCTATGAGGCCTTCATATTCTACGATGTTGTTGGAGACCTTCTCGCCCCGCTGAAAGTAGAGTTGCACGGTGTAGTAGAGCTTGTCTTGGGTGGGCGAGATAAGTACTACTCTAGCCCCCGCGCCCTGGTGCACAAAGGCACCATCGAAATACATGACCCATCCATCTGGCGCCTCACTTCCCGGCGAGGTGGACTGGTCCTCGCCTACTTCAAGCGTCGGGGCATCCGTCCATTCTGCCACGAAGTCAACGAGTGCGGCTCCCTCGATGACCCTGGTAGTGCTGAACTCCAACTGGAACGCCTGCAACTCGATGTTCCACTCAGCGACCCTTCCAGCAGAGTTGGGGCTCCTGAGCACTCTCTCCAATGGGTAGGCTGAGACGACCTTGATGGGGTGGCCCTGGAAGTAGTGCCGCAACTTGCCTGAGGCCACCAAGAGCGCGAGCAAGAGCTTCTGAGGCATGGGATACCGTGCCCTTGCGTCCCGCAACACCGTGCTGACGAAATACACCGGGTGCACGACGAGATCTGGCGCGTTGGTGAGGATCGTGTCCTGCGGGAGTCGGGGCATCTCCTGAGGTAGTGGAGCTCCCGACGCTTGATTGCTTGCTGGGGCCTCAGCGGCGTCGTCCTGCCGAGCATGGTCCTCTGTGGATGCTGCTACGGTTCTTGCGGCGCCTTTATGATCTTGCGTCGTCTTGGCTGGCGGCGTAGCTTGGCGTGACGCGCCCTTGGCTTGGCGCTCCTCCCGAACCGCCACCAGAGCCGCGCTGGCAGAGTACGGGGTGCCGGCAAGATAAAGCACTAGGGGCTCGAGGGGCCGTGGCGCCACCATCACTGGAGGGCTGGTCAGGTATCTCTTGAGGTCTTGAAAAGCTCGGTCGGCCTCCGGGGTCCACTCGAACTGGCCCTTCTTCTTCATCAGCTTGAAGAAGGGCAGGGCGCGCTCCCCCAGCTTGGAGATGAAGCGCCCCAACGCAGTCACCCGACCAGCCAGCTTCTGCATTTCCTTGAGGGTCTGCGGTGGGCTCATGTCTTCAATGGCCTTGATCTTTTCTGGGTTCGCCTCAATCCCTCCGTGGGACATGAGGAAACCCAGCAGCTTGCCGGAAGGGACACCAAACACGCACTTCTCCGGGTTAAGCCGCAAGTTCACCTGGCGCAGGCTCGCGAAAGTCTCCTCCAGATCTTGGATCAAGGTTCTGGCCTCCCGAGACTTCACCACAATGTCGTCGACGTAGGCCTCTGCGTTTCTCCCGAGCTGCCGCCCTAAGGCGATGTGCATCAACCGCTGAAAGGTTGCACCTGCGTTACACAGTCCGAAGGGCATGCAAGTGTAGCAGTACACCCCACACGGGGTCAGGAAGGTTGTCTTCTCTACATCTTGTACCGCCATCTTGATCTGGTGATACCCCTAGAACGCATCCAGGAAGCACAGCAGGTCGCACTCGGCGGTGGAGTCGACGATCTGGTCGATGCGTGGGAGTGGGAACGGATCTTGGGGATAGGCCTTGTTGGGGTTGGTGAAGTCGACGCACATTCGCTCCTTCACGCCTTTCTTCGGCACAACGACGGGGTTTGCCAGTCATTCGGGGTACCGAACCTCACGAATGGCACCCGCCGCCTCTAACTTGCGGGTTTCTTGGACGATGAAGGCCTGCTTCTCCGTGGACTGCCGTCTCGCCCGCTTCTTCACATGGCGTACATTGGGGGACACCCTCAAGTGATGCTGAATCACCTCTCTTGGGACCCCCACCGGCTGCTTGGGTTCCCATGCGAATATCTCCTTGTTCGCGCGCAAGAACTTCACCAGTGCTTCCTCTTGGCTTGGGTCGAGGTCGGCACCTATGGTAAAGGTGGCTCCTGAGGACCCGTCCTCATCGACCGGCACCTGCTTGGTTTCTGCCTTGTCTTGGGTGAACAGCTGCTTCTTCTTGGTTGGTGCAGCTCCCTTGGCCTCGGAGGTGCCTGTCGGCATTCTGGGAACGGGGGTCCGCAGGCTTGCCTGCCTGCGACCCACAGCGTGGCTATACGAGCAGGCATGTACGACCCATCTTCGTCAACAAGGCATTCAAGACCCTCGCGAGGGGCCAAGCCTCGCGAGGCGGACGACGCAAGACCTCCTCAGGAGCGACCTCTCCAAGCAGGCTCACGAGGAGCGGAGATATCAAGGCGGGGAAAACCTCATGAGGCTCTCGTGACGTGAGCAATGACGATCAGGATCAGACGGGCGCCAGGCGGGCGCCAGCGCGCGCAGCGTCCTTGTTTCCTCTTTGGTGCCAAGAGCGCAAGCGCAGGCGTGGAGTACCGAGGCATCAGGCAAAGGTTTCCATATCAGTGCAACGAGACCAAGACCAGCAGGCCAGCAGGACGGAGGTCACCGTGGAGCCCAAGACGGCGTCATCACCAGAGCCTTTTGCAGGCGAAGACCGCTTTTGTCAGGATAGCTTGTACTAGCTGTCCTCTTTCAAAATTGCCCGCTGTTGTTGGCTCCCTTCCCGCTTAATATTTGGGGAGAGGACCAGGGCCTATATAAGTAGAGCTAGCCACCACCGTAGGAGGGGACTCAATTTCAGAGGCATCTCACCCACACAAGTTAATCGAGCACAAGAACACCTCAACCTCAGGAGGCTGGTCTTCCCCTTGTACTGTTCATCATCAGCCCAAGAGGCAATCCACCACTACCACACTGGAGTAGGGTATTACACCACAACGGTGGCCCGAACCAGTATAAATCTCGTGTCTTTCTGTGTTGCGAGTTCGTCGAGTTCGTCCACGAGATCTTAGCGAGCTAGGGCGTAGATCGGTAGGAGGGAAAGAGCTTCGCGCGCACCCCAGAGTTTGAACCTTAAGGGTTTTTCTGGAACCCGAGATCCGACATTTGGCGCGCCAGGTAGGGGTGCGCTGTAGCTTCCCTTCCGTCGATCGGCGCTCCGTCGCTCCGTCGTCTCCATGGCGGACGCTCACCGCGCTCGGGCTGAGCGCCGGGCTGCCCTCACCGCCCGCGTTGCTCAGACGGCTCCCGTCGGCGGGCCACCTCGTCGTTCCCCAATGCCTGCCGCCAACGCCGCCACCGGCCCGACGGGGAACGAGCAGCAAGCGTCCTCGCTGCACCCCTCGGTGCGGCAGGACAGCGGCACCGCCACTCAATTGCTGACCCCGGCCGGTTCCTCGTACCACGCACGTCGCGCTCCCATGGACGCGCAGGCCGTGCTCCTCATGGTGAACGAGCTCCTACGCTACCGCCCGGTCGACGACCTCTACAAGGACTGGCACGACCGTGTCGCCGAGCTCGTCCGCGCCGCAGGGGTCTCCCCGACGCCGTCCCTCTCTCTGCCTCGCCCCCCGCCAACCACGGGCGACGTGGCTCATGGAGCACCTCCACCACCTCTACCCCAAGACGGTGCCTTGGCGCCAAGGCGCGCGGCCCCACAGCGCGATCCACCACGCCCGGTGCCCGCGCGCGAAGAGAGAAGCTGCCAAGAAATTCCTCGGCCGCGAGAAGCTGCACCTGTGCTCCCTGCGCCGCCTCGCCAACACCGCGCGCTACCTGCGGTGGCGGCATGCGGGCCTCATCAAGACCAAGCTCAACCTTCGAGACGGGCCCCGGCAACCACAGCTGGCTGCCGCACCTTCACCCCCGAGCTGCGTAGCGTCGCCTGGCCGGGCAAGTTCAAGTCGAATCTGCCTCCTTGCTACGACGGCACCCTCGACCCCGCGGAGTTCATGCAGCTCTACGAGCTGAGCATCGAAGTGGCCAACGGCGACGAGAAGGTCATGGCGAACTCGTTTCCTATGGCTCTCAAGGATGGTGCCCGCTCCTGGCTCCTAAACCTGCCGCAAGGCTCGATCTCCTCCTGGGACGAGATGCGCGACCGCTTCGTCGCCAACTTCCAAGGCACTCGCGACCGCCCGCCGGCCGCGGGTGACCTGCGTCGCATCAAGCAACAACCAGGAGAGACCCTCCAGAATTACATACAGCGCTTCAACAACACTCGCCTCAAGATCCCCAAGGTCACAGACGAGGCCATCATCTCCGCGTTCTCTGACGGCGTCCGCGACATCAAGATGAAGGAAGAGCTCGCTATCCACGAGGAGCTGTGCACATTTCAGGAGCTGTTCAACCTGGCGACCAAGTGCGCAAGAGCTGAGGAGGGGCGCCTCTCCCTCCTCGAGCTGCCAGCTGCAGGCGCAGAGGAGAAGAAGGCCAAGGCCAAGGACATGAAGCGCAAGGAAGCAGCCGTGCTCGCAGCGGAGCCGGACACCAAGCGAGGCCGGGACCAGCCCGAGTCATCCAAGGGCAGCCGACCGTTCTGCGCCTTCCACAACCTGAACACCCACAACACCACTGTCAAGAACTCAGAGCCATTCGCGAAGGACACTTCGGTCGACGCCCCGAGCGCAGCGACCGGGGCTACGTCCGAGGAGGAGGACGTGGAGGCGGACGCTGGGACGACCACTGTCGGATGTGGGGTTCCGGCAAACCCTTAAGGTTCGAACACTGGGGTGCGCATGAAGTCTTTCCCTCCTACCGATCTATGCTCTAGCTCGCTAAGATCTCGCGGACGAACTCGGCGAACTCGCAACACAAAGAGACACGAGATTTATACTGGTTCGGGCCACCGTTGTGGTGTAATACCATACTCCAGTGTGGTGGTGGTGGATTGCCTCTTGGGCTGATGATGAACAGTACAAGGGAAGAACAGCCTCCTGAGGCCGAGGTGTTCTTGTGCTTGTGTAGATGAGGATGATCTCAATCAGCTCGAGATCAGTTGCCTCCTACTGTGGTGGCTAGTCCTATTTATAGAGGCCCTGGTCCTCTTCCCAAATGTCGAGCGGGAAGGGAGACAACAACGGCAGGCAAATTTGAAG
The DNA here is from genome assembly GCF_018294505.1 of Triticum aestivum. Classification (NCBI taxonomy): domain Eukaryota; kingdom Viridiplantae; phylum Streptophyta; class Magnoliopsida; order Poales; family Poaceae; genus Triticum; species Triticum aestivum. The sequence goes on along the minus strand of NC_057802.1, from coordinate 441,682,378 downwards.
GGGGACAGCTAGTACAAGCTATCCTGACAAAAGTGGTCTTCGCCTGCGAAAAGCTCTGGTGGTGACGCCGTCTTGGGCTCCACGATGACCTCCATCTTGCCATCCTCCTGGTCTTGGTCTCGTTGCACCAATATAGCAACCTTTGCCTGATGCCTCGGTACTCTTCGCCTGCGCTGGCCTCCATAGCACCAAAGAGGAAACAAGGACGATGCGCGTGTTGGCGCCCGCCTGATGCCATGCGTCATGGCTCACGTCACGAGGGCCTCGTGAGGTTTTGTCCGCCTTGATACCTCCGCTCCTCGTGAGCCTGCCTGGCTCGGCCACTCCCGAGGAGGTCTTGCGTCGTCCGCCTCGCGAGGCTTGGACCCTCGCGAGGGTCTTGGATGCCTTGTTGATGAAGATGGGTCGTACGGCCTGCTGGCTTAGCCATGCTGTGGGCCGCAGGTAGGCAAGTCTGGGGACCCCCGTTCCCAGAATGCCGACAGTAGCCCCCCGGCACAAGGTGCGCTCGGGCTTGGCTTCGCGGCGAAGCCAAGGGTCAAGTTCGGAGCACCGCGGGCCCCTGCGACCTCGGTTGACGCGTGGTGGTTGGTTGGACGTGGGCGTCTCCGCTTCCCCATGCTGCCTCGGCGACTGCACGACTTGACAAGTCCCTGCGACATGCAAGGAAAACCATCATTACCTGCGATCGTGGGAGACGCCGGTTGGCCTTCTCTTGCTATAAATGGGGAGGGGGGCGGAGCCCCCGTCGCCCATCTCTTCCTCGCAATGCCTCCGATGGCGCCACGAAGGAAGTTCTCTGCCGCCGAGAAGGGGAAGGCCCCTCGCGAGGGCAGCGGCTCCCCGGCACCCAAGCGCGGTCGCGGCCATCCGCGCAAGCACGCCGCGACCCCGCCGTGGCCCACCATCGAGGCGGCGCCACGGCACGCGGAGGGGATCGTCCCGACCATGGCGTTCTAGTTGACGAGGTGAGGCGCGCAATGGTGGCGCGGCCTCCCCGCCCGCGCTTCCATTCAGCGAAGGTGTCGCCGGAGTTTGTCGTCTGGTCGGAGAACCCGGCCGGCAACTGGCTCCAACTTCCACGCTTCTTCGCCGGCGAACTGCCGGCCTCTGGTCCAGGCGGACTCTGGTTGCAGGCGGATGGCTGCTGCAGCAAGGCCTCTTGGGTTGCGGTCGAGACTTCCGCTGCGGGCAACATAGCCCTGGCCCGCGGCTGGCAGACATTCGCCCGCGCGCGCGCCCTGGGCAGGCGGTGCACCCTCCACTTCAGGTAAGATGGTGGATCGACCCTCTATGTGAGGGTGTTTGGGGAAGATGGTCGCCGCGCCGGGTGTTGCCCTGAGACGAACGACGGTGAGGAGGTGATCGGCCTTGGTGATGGTCGCGACGAGGACGAGGGCGAGCCTGCCCTCGGCGGCGACCGTGTCTCTTCTAGCTACGGCGGATCTTCCTCCGGTGACAGCTCCAGCAGCGGTGGCTACGACCAGCAGCCGCGCCACCGTGCCCGCTTCGAAGGAGGCAGCGGGTCATCTCGTCGTCGTGCCTCCGTGAAGCGCGAGGAGGGGTCTGGCTAGGCTCGGGGCATCCCTGAGGGCCTGCCTCCACGGATTGCTGCAACGCCGCTTTGTTTAGCTTTTTCTTTTTCCCTGCATTAGAAAATGAAACCAGTATGGGCCCAGAGGGGCGTGTATCAAACTGTGGTTCTTTGGTCAATGCATTGTGCGTGTTATTCCCATGCCGTGTTGTTATTTTGCGCAAAGATAACTTAACCTGCCGTGTTTGGGACGCCCTTTCCCTCGCGAGGTGTCTGCGTTGCTCAGAAACTGCAAAAAATTCGTTAGGGGGTGCGTTAGAGGATTTGCCGTCCACCCAAGCCTTGATTTGGCGCTTTGTATCGCGGTAACTGAGGGGCACGGATTAGGAGAGATGTGCCAGCTTTCAGGCTCGAATGAGGGTGGCTCGCGAGAAGGCGGAGAGAAGAAAAACTCGAACGAGGGTGGCTCGCGAGAAGGCAGAGAGAGGAAAAATGCTCGTGAGGGCACCTGCCTAGCCCACTCGCAAGGCATGCGAGAGAGAGGACATGAGCAAACCAGAGCCGAAAAATGCAGTAAAAAGGCTAGGGAATCAAATCAGCAACGTACACCAAGAGCAACTTCGATTAAGGAAAAGCGAGCCAACTACGGAAAGCAAATGAAAAGCCGCGTCCGGCACCTAATCTAGTCTTCAAGTCTTCTCACCGGCGCGGAGCTAAGTGTTGTCCACTAGGCGTGGGAGGGAGCCCCAGGGCCTGAGGCCGGCGCTCCTGAGACTCCGGGGCATGTACAACCCCACTCATTATTACGTGAGAGTGTCACGGGCGGCGATTCTTCACAGGCACCGGGCCTTCTTCACAGGCTCTGGGCCTTTCTTCTCAGGCTCTGGGCCTTGCTCCTCAGGCTCTGGGCCTTGCTTCTCAGGCTCTGGGCCTTGCTTCATGGATAAAACTTCCGGAGGTGCTGGATGTTCCAGGCATTCTGGATAGGTATCCCGTCCTGCGTCTCCAGGCGCGCTGCACCCGACCTGGAGACATGGACGACCCTAAACGGGCCCTCCCACATGGGCGAAAGCTTATGCAGCCCTTCTCTGGAGAAGTTGACGAGGAGTTGCGAGTCGCCTTTGATGGTTAAGCGCTTCACCCCTAAAGCCGCCGCAGCCTTCAGGCCAGCTATGAGGCCTTCGCATTCTACGATATTGTTGGAGACCTTCTCGCCGTGCTGAAAGCAGAGTTGCATGATGTAGTAGAGCTTGTCTTGAGTGGGCGAAATGAGCACTGCTCCAGCCCCTGCGCCCTGGTGCGTGAAGGCACCATCGAAATACATGACCCAGCCGTCTGGAGCCTCGCTTCCTGGGGAGGTGGACCGGTCTTCTCCTTCCTCAAGAGCCGGGGCATCTGTCCATTCTGCCACAAAATCGGCGAGCGTGGCTGCCTTGATGACTCTGGTAGTGCTGAACTCCAACTGGAATGCTTGCAACTCGATATTCCACTAGCCGACCCTTTCGGTTGAGTTAGGGCTCCTGAGTACCCTCTCCAATGGGTAGGCTGAGACGACCTTGATAGGGTGGCCCTGGAAGTAGTGCCGCAGCTTGTGCGAGGCCACCAAGAGTGCGAGCAGGAGCTTTTGCGGCATGGGGTAGCGCGCCCTCATGTCCCGTAGTACGATGCTGACGAAGTACACCGGGTGCTTGACGAGGGCTGGCTCACTGTCGAGGCTGGGGTCCTGCGAAGATTGTGGTATACCCTGAGGCGGTGGGTTTCCTGAGACCTAACCGTCCTCAGGAGCTTCTGCAATGTTGCCCTGCTGAGCTTGGTCTCCCGCCGCTGATGGCTTTGCTGCGCCTTCCTGACCCTGCGCTGCGTCAACTCTGGCCTGGCACGGCGCACCCTTGTCTTTGTGCTCCTCCCGAACCGCCACCAGCGCCGCGCTGGCAGAGTACGGGGTGGCAGCAAGGTAGAGTACCAGAGGCTCGAGAGGCCGCAGTGCCACCATCACCGGGGGGCTGGTGAGGTATTTCTTGAGGTCTTGGAAGGCTCGGTCGGCCTCCGGGGTCCACTCGAACGGGCCCTTCTTCTTCATGAGCTTAAAGAAGGGTAAGGCGCGCTCGCCTATCTTGGAGATGAAACGCCCTAATGCGGTCACCCGCCCCGCTAGCTTCTGCATCTCCTTGAGGGTCTGTGGTGGGCTCATATCTTCGATGGCCTTGATCTTCTCCGAGTTCGCCTCGATCCCTCTGTGGGATACAAGGAACCCCAGTAGCTTGCCGGAGGGGACGCCAAACATGCACTTCTCCGGGTTAAGCCTCAAGTTCACTTGGCGCAAGCTCTCGAAGGTCTCCTCCAAGTCTTGAATCAACGTCCTCGCCTCGCGAGATTTGACCACTATGTCATCAACGTAGGCCTCTGTGTTTCTGCCGAGCTGCCGCCCCAAAGCGATGTACATCAACCGCTGAAAGGTTGCGCCCGCGTTGCGCAGCCCGAAGGGCATGCAGGTGTAGCAATACACCCCGCATGGTGTCAGGAAGGCTGTCTTCTCCACATCCTCCACCGCCATCTTGATTTGGTGGTAGCCTGAGAATGCATCCAGGAAACATAGCAAGTCTCACTCGGCGGTGGATTCGATGATTTGATCGATGCGTGGAAGTGGGAACGGATCTTAGGGGCAGGCTTTGTTAAGGTTTGTGAAGTCGACGCACATCCATTCCTTCCCGCCTTTCTTTGGTACCACGACGGGGTTCGCCAGCCATTCGGGGTATCGAACTTCTCGGATGGTACCTGCCGCCTCCAGCTTGTGTGTCTCTTGTACGATGAAGGCCTGCTTCTCAGTGGATTGCCGTCTTGCTCGCTGCTTCACGAGGCGTACGTTGGGGCACACCCTTAGATGATGCTGGATCACCTCTCTCGGGACCCCTACCAGCTGATTGGGCTCCCACGCGAATATCTCCTTGTTCGCACGCAAAAACCTCACCAAAGCTTCTTCTTGCCCCGGGTCAAGGCCGGTTCCTATGGTGAAGGTGGCTCTTGAAGACCCGTCCTCGTTGACCGGCACCTGCTTGGTCTCCGCCTTGTCTTGAGTGAACAACTGCTTCTTCTTGGTGGGCGCGGTCTCCTTGGCCTCGAGCGTGCCGGCGCCGGCTGGCTGTGCTGCTGCCGCGGTCTTGAAGGCGAGCCTGAGCGCCGTCACGGCCTCCTTAGTGTCCCCCTTGATGGTGAGGACACCCTTGCTCCCTGGCATCTTCATGAGGTTGTACGCCGGGTGAGTCGCCGCCATGAACTGAGCGAGAGTCGGGTACCCGAGGATGGAGTTGTATGGGAGACCGATGCGGGCGATGTCGAAGTCCACCAGCTTAGTGCGGTAGTTGTCGCGTGTGACGAAGGTGACAGGGAGGCGGATCTGCCCCAGAGAGTGGGCAGCTCCACCACCCACTCCCAAAAAGGGCTTGCTGAGGTTGAGCCGCTCGGGCGGCACGTGGAGAAGGCTGAAGGCTTCTACGGAGAGCAAGTTGAGGCTGGCACCACCGTCAATGAGGGTCTTGGTAACGACCACGTTACAGATGGTGGGCGTGCAGAGCATCGGGAGCATCCCGGAGCCGGCGATGGAGTCGGGATGGTCTTCCGAGCCGAAGGTGAGGTCAGCCTCCGGCGCAGCCCAACCCGGCGGAGCCCCCGGGTGCTTGGAGGCTGCCCCAATTTGACGGAAGAAAGGTTTGACGTGGCGATCTGAAGGCGGTGCTTGAGAGCCACCAAGCAGTGCCGCGACTGCGTGGTGCGCCGGAACCGCGTAGCGCGAGGTGAAGAGGTTGTGGAGTTCCCTCCAGGATGCCACCGTGGATCCCGGGAGGTTGAGCAGCCAGGCGCGCGGCTCGCGGGCGAGGGCCATGGGGAACTAGTTGGCCATGATCTTGTCGTCGCCTCCGGCTTCGAGGACGGCCTCCTTGTATGCCAGCAGGAACGGCGCCGGGTCTGCCGCACCGTCGTAACGCGGCGGCATCTCCAGCTTGAACTTGGTTGGCCACTGCACTCGCCACAGGGCGGGGGCCAGGGCTCGGTACCCAGACTCCCTGCTGCTGGTGTCGGCCGCAGAGGTGGGTGGCGGGGCACCTGCCATGGGAGCGTAGTGTGGCGGTACGAGGCGCAGGTTGGTGGAGAGGAGCTCCGGCGCACCCCTACCGAGCGCGCCAAATGTCGAATGTGGGGTTCCGGCAAACCCTTAAGGTTCAAACACTGGGGTGCGCGTGAAGTCTTTCCCTCCTACCGATATACGCTCTAGCTCGCTAAGATCTCGCGGACGAACTCGGCGAACTCGCAACACAAAGAGACACGAGATTTATAGTGGTTCAGGCCACCGTTGTGGTGTAATACCCTACTCCAGTGTGGTGGTGGTGGATTGCCTCTTGGGCTGATGATGAACAGTACAAGGGAAGAACAGCCTCCTGAGGCCGAGGTGTTCTTGTGCTTGTGTAGATGAGGATGATCTCAATCAGCTTGAGATCAGTTGCCTCCTACTGTGGTGGCTAGTCCTATTTATAGAGGCCCTGGTCCTCTTCCCAAATGTCGAGCGGGAAGGGAGCCAACAACGGTAGGCAAATTGAAGGGGGGCAGCTAGTACAAGCTATCCTGACAAAAGTCGTCTTCGCCTGCGAAAAGCTCTGGTGGTGACGCCGTCTTGGGCTCCACGATGACCTCCGTCTTGCCGTCCTCCTGGTCTTGGTCTCGTTGCACCAATATAGCAACCTTTGCCTGATGCCTTAGTACTCTTCGCCTGCGCTGGCCTCCTTAGCACCAAAGAGAAAACAAGGACGCTGCGCGTGCTGGCGCCCGCCTGGTGCCGTGCGTCATGGCTCACGTCACGAGGGCCTCGTGAGGTTTTGCCCCGCCTTGATATCTCCGCTCCTCGTGAGCCTGCCTGGCTCGGCCACTCCCGAGGAGGTCTTGCGTCGTCCGCCTTGCGAGGCTTGGACCCTCGTGAGGGTCTTGGATGCCTTATTGATGAAGATGGGTCGTACGGCCTGCTGGCTTAGCCACGCTGTGGGCCGCAGGCAGGCAAGTCTGGGGACCCCCGTTCCCAGAACGCCGACAACCACGGCCCGCGCCAGGAGTGGCGCGACAGGCCTCATGAGGACCGCTGGCAAGACCATCCTCGCGAGGGCGCCTGGAGGGACCAGCCATGTGAGGATCGTCGTCAGGGCAACGCCGGTCTTCCCCCGCTGCCGCCACCACCAAGAAGGAATGATGACCACCATCAAGACGAGGGGGCTGTGGGCTTCCAGGAGCCGCGTGCAATCGCCTGCATCTTGGGCGGCGCTCAGGCCCCAGCCTCGCAGCGTATCTTCAAACAGTTCGCTCGCGAGGTGAATGCAGTCCTCCCCACGCTCGAGGCCACGCGCCCGCTCAGGTGGTCCCAATGCGCCATCACCTTCAACTGGGCAAATCAGCTCAAGTGAGCAGCCACCGCTGGTGCCCTCCCGATGCTTGGTTCACCAGTCATCAGCAACGTGCAAGTTACCAAGACGCTCATCGACGGCGGCACAGGGCTCAACGTCCTGTCCGTCGACACGTTCGACAACCTCCAAGTGCCATATGAGCAGCTTCATCCTACCAAGCCTTTCTCAGGAGTGACCAGCGGTTCCACCACACCGATAGGGCGGGTCTGCCTCCCTGTCACCTTTGGGGAACGCAAGAACTACTGCACCGAACTCATCAACTTCGACGTCGCACACATCCGTCTGTCGTACAACGCTATCCTCGGATATCCAGCCCTGGCCAAGTTCATGGCGGTGACACACCACGGCTACAACGTCCTCAAGATGCCAGGAAGCGGCGGAATCATCACGGTCCCGTGCGAAGAAAGAGATGCGGTGTGCTCCCTCGAGCGTGCCTTTCAAGCTGCCACAATCGACGACCCCGATAGCAAGAGCGAGGATCCTCCCGAGGCCATCCCCAAGAAGAAGAAGCAGCTGCGCCGTGCCGGACCTCAGGAGGGTGGCGTCGCGGCTGGAACCTCGTCAGGATCAGCGCCCGCCCCAGGGGCGCCTCCCTCCATCGCATAGGAAGGCGTGCCCGGTGCCCTCCTCGGGCAGGGCTCGGGGGCTCTCTTTTGGAGGGCCTCAGACCTTGCCAACATCATGAGGGAGGCACTCTGTCACCACTTGGAGGCGTGCTTCGCGGCACATTTCCCTTAGGAGAGTATAGGGCAAGGAGTGCCCACTACTCAGGACTTCATCACCAAGACCACTCAGGAACTGCAAGATGCAAGGGCCATGTGCGGCGACCGCCGCTCACGAGGCGCAGCTCCCCATCCAGGCGAGGATGCCGGGCTGCGCATCTGCATCGACGTTCCAGGGCTCAACAGGGCCGCTTCTCAGGAGCTTTTCTGGCCTTCACGCATGGTCCAATGCGAGGGTCCACCGCACAGCTACGTTCGCATGCCTTTTGGCTTGCCGAGCGTGCCGTTCGTTTACCAGTGCAACTTGTGGCGTGCCCTGGCGGCTCAGGAGGCCAGGCACCGCGCCGTCCTGGCGAAGATGAAGACGGTCCTCATGGAACCGCCTGAGCGCCCAGAGCCTCCCGAGGCTCAGGGCCCCGATGGCTCGTAAGGAACGACCCCTTCGCCGCATGCCTTCAGCTGCCCCGACATCTCTTCGTCAACACAACCAGGTGACATTTTCCAAGTTCGTTTAGCTCGGAGCGCCACTCGGGCTGCAATATTCCCAGGCCGCGTGGGTCCATCCCTGTGGCGTGTATCCTTTTCTTATGTCTTTAGCTTACCTTGCTGGGGGCGCCCCTCGGGCTGCATCATCCCCAAGCCGCTTGGGCCTGACCCAGTGGCATGTATCTTTCTGCATTTACTCAAGCTGATTTGCCTCCCATGCTTAATCTGCCCGATTACCACCTGCTCGATCATCGCCTCCCACGGGGCCTCCTCACACTGGCATGGCGCTGGTGCATGGGTCCGTCCCTGCCACGTCGAAAAACCTGAGCGGTCGAGCTCTGGCTCGCGGCACACCCCGCGCACGTCACCTCATCAGGCCCTCAGTGCCTTCACCTCCTCACGGAACAACCAGCGGCAGGCTGGCAACCATAACGGCAAAACCGTGTTTATCCTTGTGCTGGCTCGCAGGAACATCACGAGGATAGCACCAGGAGGCATCGCAAGCTCCCACCTCTTCCAAGTAATCCACTTGCGAGCATCGTGACTCAGGAGCTCTTACTGGCTCTCCAGCCCTCACCCCCTGGCCTTGACCACGGCATCGTGACCTGGCATACCAGCGGCGGCTGAGCTCGCTCGAGGGCCGGGACCTGAGGACGTAGAGCACGAAGGAAAGCATTGGAAGGGGGAGGACCCGTACGGGCCTAACCTAGCTACGTTGCGGATGATTGCGCACAGGTCTGGCGCAGCGCGGAGAATTGACCCCGAACTGCCAAGATAAGTCACGAGCTCGAAACAACTAAGTTGTTGGAACCTAGGCGTTACGCTCGCCGCATTCCTGTTGCGGCCATGTCGCATCCCTTTCCTGCCTTACCATAGCTGCTTGAGTGCTAAGGGGGACCTCCTGAGCATCGCGCCTCAGGGGCTCTTACTAGACCTCGGGCTGCTCACCTCCTGGCCTTGACCACGACACGCGACCTGGCATACCAGCGACGGCTGCAGCCTGCCTGGGGACCGGGACCTGTCAGTGTAGAGTGACAAGCTATTGCAAGGATGGAAAGGGGAGACCGAGCCTGAACAGGACATGCGTTCGCAAATATTCATAACAGGGAATATATACGCAAAAGACCTTACAGACCCTTCACACGCCCCCACGTGGTACTTCATGATTCTTCGCAGGGAACAAAAGCGAGAACTAAGAGGAATCCCATCTACACCCTCCCGCGGCAGACGCCATCATCAACAGTGGGCCACAGGAGGCCGGCGCCGACCCCATCCAGATCAGCAGCGGCTGGACGCCGCGGCCCTGCTCCGAGCCCGGCGAGAGCTCGGGGGCACGTAGCTATCGTCGCTCGTCTCCGGAGTCTCGTAAAGCTCAGGAGAATCGCTAAACTCCCAGGGGCTGCTTCTGCTGGAGTTGCCACGAGCGAAGCGCACGTCAGACTGGCGCTCCCCTCCAGGGCAACACTCCAGGCGGCGGCCCTCCGCGTCGTAGACCTTGAAGAAGAGCGTGGTGATGTCGTCGAACTCAAAGTGGATCGTGAGGGCGCCTTCCGCATGGAAAACCAGCGCAACCTCGCCCCAGCTGCGGGTCATGAAGATCTTGCCGGTGGGGACCGCTTCGATCTCTGCTCCGGTCACCGGAGCGTTGCAGTCGGCATGCTGCAGCCAGAGCTCGAGAGCCCCCCTCAGTGGCATCATGTCGGAGAAGAACCGCGGGAAGCGGATCCAAGAGCTTGGGGGCATCGGTGCCCATAGCACAAGCTCGCGCGAGGAATCCGCGCCGTGGATTCCAGGAGCAACGGCACGCATCGCCATCGCGCGGCGACCACGGGCGCGGCACGGGCAGCGCTGCTCATCGCTCCGCCCTCCTAAGCCCTCTGCTCGAGCGTACAAGGGAATCGGATACCCTGGAGGAGGCCGGTCGCACCAAGCCCTCGTCATCACCTGCATCGCCGCTTCGTCGCAACGATGGACCGGCCTCTTCTTCGGTGGAAGCGGCCCTGGATCATCGCGGGGGGCCTTTCCTTTCTCTTCAGCGGAGAACCTTCGGATGGGCTCCATTGCTGCTAGCGGTGGAGCAAGAAGGAAGAAGGACTTGTCAAAGCGAGCAATTGCCGAGGCAGTGTGGGGAAGTGGAGACGCCCACGTCCAATCAACCGCCACGCGTCGACCAAGACCGCAGGCTTTTGGGGCCCGCGGTGCTCCGCGCTTGACCTTTGGCTTCGCCTCAAAGCCAAGCCCGAGTGCACCTTGGGCCCGGGGGCTATTGTCGGCATTTTGGGAACGGGGGTCCCCAGACTTGCCTGCCTGCGGCCCACGGCGTGGCTATGCGAGCAGGCCTGTACGGCTCATCTTCGTCAACAAGGCATTCAAGACCCTCGTGAGGGGCCAAGCCTCGCGAGGCGGACGACGCAAGACCTCCTCAGGAGCGACCTCTCCAGGCAGGCTCATGAGGAGCGGAGATATCAAGGCGGGGAAAACCTCACGAGGCTCTCGTGACGTGAGCCATGACGGTCAGGATCAGACGGGCGCCAGGCGGGAGCCAACGCGCGCAGCGTCCTTGTTTCCAGTTTGGTGCCAAGAGGGCAAGCGCAGGCACGGAGTACCGAGGCATCAGGCAAAGGTTTCCATATCAGTGCAACGAGACCAAGACCAGCAGGCCAGCAGGACGGAGGTCACCGTGGAGCCCAAGACGGCGTCATCACCAGAGCCTTTTGCAGGCGAAGACCGCGTTTGTCAGGATAGCTTGTACTAGTTGTCCTCTTTCAAAATTGCCCGCTGTTGTTGGCTCCCTTCCCGCTCAATATTTGGGGAGAGAACTAGGGCCTATATAAGTAGAGCTAGCCACCACCGTAGGAGGGGACTCAATTTCAGAGGCATCTCACCCTCACAAGTTCATCGAGCACAAGAACACCTCAACCTCAGGAGGCTGTTCTTCCCCTTGTACTGTTCATCATCAGCCCAAGAGGCAATCCACCACCACCACACTAGAGTAGGGTATTACACCACAACGGTGGCCCGAACCAGTATAAATCTCGTGTCTTTCTATGTTGCGAGTTCGTCGAGTTCGTCCGCGAGATCTTAGCGAGCTAGGGCGTAGATCGGCAGGAGGGAAAGAACTTCGCGCGCACCCCAGAGTTCGAACGTTAAGTGTTTTGCCAGAACCCGAGATTCGACAGTGCCCGCCGCGGCGGTCTTGAGGGCAAGCTTGTGCGCCGCCAAGGCCTGCTTGGCGTCCTCCTTGATGGTGAGGACGCCCTTGCTTCCAGGCATCTTCATGAGGTTGTAGGCCGGATGAGTCGCTGCCATGAACTGGGCCAGAGCTGGGTACCCGAGGATGGCGTTGTACGGGAGGCCGATGCGGGCGATTTCGAAGCCGACCAGCTCGGTGCGGTAGTTGTCGCGCGTGCCGAAGGTGACAGGAAGGCGAATCTGCCCCAGGGAGTGGGCGGCGCCGCCGCCAACTCCTGAGAAAGGCTTGCTGAAGCTGAGCCGCTCGAGCGGTACTTGAAGAAGGATGAAGGCCTCCACAGAGAGCATGTTGAGGCCAGCACCGCCATCGATGAGGGTCTTGGTAACGGCCATGTTGCAAATAGTGGGCGTGCAAGGCATCGGGAGCATACCCGAGCCGGCGATGGTGACGGGGTGGTCTTCCGAGTCGAAGGTGAGGTCGGCCTCGGGCGCAGCCCAACCCGGCGGAGCCCCCGAGCGTTTGGAAGCGGCGCCAATTTGGCGAATGAATGGCTTGATGTGGCGATCTGAAGGCGGTGCTTGAGACCCGCCTAGTAGGGTCGCGACCGCGTGGTGCGCCGGTGCTGCGTAGCACGTAGTGAAGAGGCCGCGCAGCTCCTCCCAAGATGCCAACGTGGATCCGGGGAGGTTGAGCAGCCAGGCACGCGGCGCGTCGGTGAGAGCCATGGGAAACCAGTTGGCCATGACCTTGTCGTCGCCCCGGCCTCGTGGACGGCCTCCTCATATGCCAGCAGGAAAGCTGTCGGGTCCGCCGCGTCGTCGTAGCGTGGCGGCATCTCTGGCTTGAACTTGGGCGGCCACTGCACCTGCCGCAAGGCGGGGGCCAGGGCTCGGAGCCCCCTGGCCCCGTCGTCGGTGTCTGCCGTCGGAGCCGGGAGCGGGACGCCCACCATGAGGTTGGAGCACGGTGGTGGCGGAGCGCAGATCGATGGGAGGGAAGCCTCGGCGCACCCCTACCTGGCGCGCCAAATGTCGGATCTAGGGTTCGGGCAAAACCCTTAAGGTTCGAACTCTGGGGTGCGCACGAAGATCTCCCCCTACCAATCCACGTCCTAGCTTTGCTAAGATCTCAAGGGCTAACTCAACAAACTCGCAACACAAAGAACACAAGATTTATACTGGTTCGGGCCACCGTTGTGGTGTAATACCCTACTCCAGTGTGGTGGTGGTGGATTGCCTCTAGGGCTGAGGATGAACAGTTACAAGGGGAAGAACAGCCTCCTGAGGTTGAGATGTTCTTGTGCTCGGTGTGTGGCTAGGGATTGGCTCAAGATCACATGCCTGAGGCTTAGTTCTAGACTCAGTTGCCTCCTACTATGGTGGCTAGTCCTATTTATAGAGGCCTTGGTCCTCTCCCCAAATATTGAGCGGGAAGGGATTCCACAACGGCCAGTTTGAAGGGAGACAACTAGTACAGCTTATCCTGACAAAAGTAGTCTTCGCCTGCCAAAGGCTCTGGTGGTGACTCCGCCTTGGGCTCCATGGTGACCTCCGTCTTGCCGTCCTGCTGGTCTTGGTCTCATTGCACTGATATGGAAACCTTTGCTTGACGCATCGATACTCCGCGCCTACGCTTGCCTCCTTACAAAGAGGAAACAAGAACACTGTGCGCGCTGGCGCCTGCCTGGTCTCGGTCGTCATGGCTCACGTCACGAGAACCTAGTGAGGTTTGCCTTGCCTTGATCTCTTTGCCCCTCGCGAGCCAACCTGGTGAGGCCGCTCCTGAGGAGGTCTTGTGTCGTCCGCCTCGCGAGGGTCTTGAATGCTTGTTGGCGAAGATGGGCCGTACGGGCCCACCAGCAGAGCCACGCCGTGGGCCGCAGGCAAGCAAGTCTGGGAACCCCCGTTCCCAGAACACCGACACCATTGCAAGATAAATAGATCAATTTGGCCAAACAAAACCCAAATATCGAAGAAGAAATACGAGGCTATAAGCAATCATGCATATAAGAGATCAAAGAAACTCAAATAACTTTCATGGATATAAAAAGATAGATCTGATCATAAACTCAAAGTTCATCCAATCCCAACAAACACACCACAAAAAGAGTTACATCATATGGATCTCCAAGAGACCATTGTATTGAGAATCAAACGAGAGAGAGGAAGCCATCTAGCTATTAACTATGGACCCGAAGGTCTACAAAGAACTACTCACGCATCATCAGAGAGGCACCAATGGAAGTGGTGAACCCCACCGTGATGGTATCTAGATTGGATCTGGTGGTTCTGGACTCTGCGGTGGCTGGAATTGATTTTTGTCAACTCCCCTAGGGTTCCTGGAATATTGGGGTATTTATAGAGCAAAGAGGCGGTCCGGGGGCCACTCGAGGTGGGCACAACCCACCAGGGCGCGCCTGGGCCTCCTAGCGCGCCCTGGTGGATTGTGCTCCCCTCGGAGCACCCCGACGCGCTGCCTTGGCCCATTGGGTGTCTTCTGGTCCACAAAAAATCTCTGTAAAGTTTCGTTGCATTTGGACTCCGTTTGGTATTGATTTCTTGCGATGTAAAAAACATGCAGAAAACAGCAACTCGCACTTGTCACTATGTCAATAGGTTAGTACCAAAAATGATATAAAATGATTATAAAACATCCAATATTTATAATATAACAACATGGAACAATAAAAAATTATAGATACGTTGGAGACGTATCAGCATCCCCAAGCTTAACTCCTGCTCGTCCTCGAGTAGTTAAGTGATAAAAACAGAATTTTTGATGTGGAATGCTGCCTAACATGTCATCTCATATTTGTTTTCTTTATAGCATGGACATTTGGACTTTTATATTGTTCAAAGAAATAGTCTAGTTTTCTCATGACAACTTAAATACTCAAGCATATCAACAAGCAACCATGTCTTTCAATATATCGACGCTAAAATAAGTTATCCCTAGCCCATCATCATGCTCAATCATTGATCCATTCATGAAACACACTCGCATATTAGCTAAACCCAATACTCAAGTACGATCATATTGCCTCCTAGTTGGTGCTTTTATAAGAGAAGATGGAGACTCAAATTAAAAAATAAAAATTGCATAAAGTAAAAGAAAGGCCCTTCACAGAGGGAAGTAGGGATTTGTAGAGGTGCTAGAGCTCAAAGCGAAAAACTTAGAGATAAAAACATTTTGGGAGGTGTGTGTTTCCCACCAACGAAAACGACTTAGAGTTCCCAACACTTTCCATGCTAGATATATCATAGGAGGTTCCCAAACAAAAAATAAAGTTTATTCCTTTTTCCACCATACTTTCACTTTCCATGGCTAACCGTATCCACGGGTGCCTTCCATACCAACACTTTCCAAGGAATTTATTATTTGACAACATAAAGTAAATTCATTTTTCATTTCGGGACTGGGCATCCCTAATACCTTTGCCTTACTCTCGTGCAATGACAAGTGAATAAACACTCATCATGAGAATAACACATCTAGCATGGAAAATATTAGCCACCCCTCACCGCTCCGCGAGCGGTACAAACACACAAAAGAGAAGTTTATTTTGAAAATTAGAGATGGCACATACAAATTTGCTTAGAACGGCAAAAGAATACCACATATAGGTAGATATAGTGGACTCATGTGGCAAAACTGGTTTTAAAGGATTTTGGATGCACAAGTAGTGATCGTACTTAGTGCAAAATGAAGGCTAGCAAAAGATTGAGAAGCGACCAACCAACCAAGAAGCGACCAACCAAGAAGCATAATTAACACCGAATAATGCACCACAAGTAGGATATAATTTCATTGCATAATTATTGACTTTCGTGCTTGCATAGGGAATCACAAACCTTAACACCAATATTCTTACTAAAGCATAATTACTCTTCAACATGACTCACATATCACATCATCATATCTCAAAACTATTACTAAGAATCAAGTTTATTTTGTCCAATGATCTTCATGAGAATTTTTATTATATCCTTCTTGGATATATATCACTTTGGAACTATTTTTCATATGTTGCTTTTGTTAAGCTCAAACAAATATAAGTGAAGATCATGAGCATAATATTTCTTTCTCTCAAATTAATTTAAGTGAAGCAAGAGAGAATTTCTTGAAAATTTTAATAACTCTCAAATAAATCTTAGTGAAGTAAGAGAGTATTTCTTCAAAAATACTAAAGCACACCGTGCTCAAAAAGATATAAGTGAAGCACTAGAGCAAGCCATAAGCTTTCAAAAAAAACTAGAGCAAGCCATAGCTCATAAAAATTTAAGTGAAGCATAGAGAGCAATTCTAACAAGTCATGACATAATTTTGGCTCTCTCAAATGGGTGTGTCCAACAAGGAATCAAGGCTTAAAACACAAAATAAAACAAGCACAGACTCTTATCATACAAGACGCTCCAAGAAAAACGCATAGTATGTGACGAATAAAAATATAGCTTCGAGTAAAATACCGATGTTCGTTAGAAGAAAGAGGGGATGCCACTCGGGGCATCCCCAAGCTTAGTTGCTTGCTCTCTTTTGGATAATAGCTTGGGATGCCGGGGCATCCCCAAGCTTAGGCTCTTCTTACTCCTTATTTTTTGACTATTTACTGTGGAGCAACAACTCCACAGTCTTCTATTCAAATAAATAAAGAGAGGTCCACCTAATTACAAACTAGCAAAGAGTTGGATTAAAAAAAGGAAGAAACTTACCTACTTACCTATGAGACAAAGTACAACAATCTAAGGTAGGTTGTTAACCCAAGATAAGAATATAGGTTTAACACTCTCCCTCACTCTATGATACAACAATGAGACATCATGTACAAATTTACTCCTCCACACACCAAAACAAGCCCTCTCTGATCTGAAGATTTTCCCATTCCTGGTAGTCCAAATGCACCAGGCCGCAGTGAGCATAACCTCAAAGAAGAAAGGGTGCTGAAAATTCTTCTTGGCGTGCAAAAGGCATGAGGTTAAGTCCTGTCCCCCCATCCAGTCAATCTACAGATAAGACCATACCCGTTGACTGAAATTGCAATTGAAGAAAAGATGAAACCTATCTTCATGCAGGCGTGTAGGACAAAGAACACAGAAATTATCATCTTGGTCAGTCCTCCAGTGTCTCCTGAGAAGTAGGTCCCGTGTGTTTAGACTATCAAAGAAGAGCAACCAACGAAAAACCTTGATTTTCATCGTGCAGGAACATCTCCAGAGCCAAACACATGGAGTAATTGTCGGGAGGTGTGAGTGCATGATGGTGTAGAAGCTCTTAGCAGAATAACCAGACTTTGAAGGCCAAGACCACACATCAGGTACACTGGCATCTCTCTGCAACAAAGTAACCCAATGGAGGAGGTGCTATAATTCAGAAGCTGTTGTGCTCGAGATTGGTAAATGAAACATTGATGTCACATATCCAGATTCCAGAAAATCCATGGCAGAGATCTTATCATCTTTGAAAAAGGAAAATAAATGAGGCAGACGGTCTCGGAGCGGCCTGTTTGATTGTTCAATATCCAACTGTCGGACCAAAACAGAACAGAGTCACCTTGGTTAACTGTGGCTGAAGAAATTGCTCTGTAAGAATCAGCCAGCTTGAACACGTCCCTCCACCAAAAGGAGCCACACAACACCGTGGCTTGGGGGACAACACCATCATAATAGGTACTCCAGATAAGAGAGACCCAAGGGACATCTTCCTTATTGAAAAATTTATGGAGATGCTTAATGAGTAAGCCTTGATTCTGCAAGTGCAAGTTGATAATGCCAAGACCACCTTTATCCTTGGGCCTGCATACCAAATCCCATGCTGCAAGGGACTGCCTGGGAGTGTCAGAATTGCCGCGCCAAAGGCATTGTCTTTCAATTCTTTCAAGTTGCTTAATTATGCCAATTGGGATGTCCAAGGTACAGAGGAAGTAAATGGGCATGGAGGACAACACAGAGGTAAGCAGCTGAAGCCGGGAACCCTGATTCAGCATGGCAGAGCTTGCAGAAAGTCTTCTTTCAACCCTATCAACCAAAGGCATGAGATCCACAATCCTTGGCTTGGTAGTTCCCATGGGAAGGCCCAAATATGTGAAAGGAAGCGTTCCCAATGAGCATCCAAACACAGTAGCTAGCCTAGTGGCCTCATCAGCATCCACATTAAGGGGCACCATTGTGGATTTTTGGAAGTTCACCTTGAGGCCAGTTGAAGCAAAGAAGACATCCAACATTTCCTTGAGAGCAATGAGTTGGGAGTCCACTGCAGATACAATTAATATAGTATCATCAGCATATTGGATGATAGGAAAATGTGGATCATGAGAAGGTATTGGCAGGGTAAGGACTCCATCAGACAGCATTCTGTTGACCACTGATTGCAATAGGTCAGCTGCAATTACAAAAAGCAAAGGGGATAAAGGGTCCCCTTGCCTAACCCCACACTTGCACTGAAATTGCTTTCCTGGCACACCATTCAACAAAACCGAAGATGAACCAGAAGATCGAATTTCTTTAACCCAAGCTAACCACCTAGCATCAAAACCCTTGTGTTCCAAAATTTGCAAGATGGCATCATGTTCAATAGTATCAAATGCCTTAGCAAAATCCAGCTTCAAAATCAGGATAGGTCTCCGAGATTGCTTGCACTGATGAATGTACTCGAATGCCCACGCCAGGCAATCTTGAATGGACCTAGACTTCAAGAATCCATACTGATTCTTGTGGATGCATTTAAGTATCACTGTCTGCAGCCTATTGGCAAGTAACTTGGTTAAGAACTTGAGACATGTGTTGTTCAAGGAGATTAGTCTGAAACCTCCCAAGCCCTGAGGAGCAATCATTTTAGGTATAAGACTAATCAGAGAGCCATTGATCCCCTCAAGGCTAAGCGAGCCAGCAGCAAATTGCTCAATCAAGTTCAAAAAATCCTTCTGAATAATGGGCCAGCATTTCTTAACAAAAAGACCATTAAATCCATCAGGCCCAGGGGCCCTATCCGTTGGCATTTCCTTCAGAACCGTATCAATTTCAGCTTGTGAGAAAGGCCTAGAAAGATCATGCAGGCCATCAATGGGCTGGATGAGATCAGCCAAGCGAAAGCCCATTTGGATGCCCCTAGATTGGCCCATCCTTGATTTGAAAGAGTGCCAAAGAACTCCCGCCATTTGTTCATGATCATGAACAGTAACACCATCATCAGACACCAGACTGGCGATACTGTTTTTTCTAAGCCTTTCAGACGCCATTGCATGGAAAAATTTAGAGTTTTCCTCACCAACTTTAATGTAACGGATAGTGCAGCGTTGCTTCCAATAAATATACTGCAGCCGAACCAAATCCTCGTGGTGGAGCTTAACTATTTTCCTGAAATTAAACTCCGGAATGGTGAGGGGCCTGCATTCTTCCAGAGTATCCAAGCAAAGGATCACTTTAGAGCAGTTAAGAATAACTTTCTTGATTGAGGCAAGATTAATATGCCATCGCTTAAGATCACTCCTAAGTCGCTTGAACTTCTTAGAAAGAACAGCAGCTGCCGAACCAGAACAAGCTAGGGGAGCATTCCATGAGGCTGTGACACATTCCATAAAACCAGGTAAATCCACCGAGTAATTTTCAAGCCGAAAAACCTTAGCTCGTGGGATGGTGGTGTCAATCGAGACCAAACATGGGATGTGATCAGAGCTAGTGCGAGCAAGGGGGTGCACAACCGTGTTAGGGTACAGAGAGATCCAAGAACTAGTCGTAAAAAACCAGTCCAACTGCTTGAGCAGAGGTTGTTGCTGCATATTCGACGAAGTATAGGCCCTGCCCTTCAGCGGCAATTCCAATAAACCAAGATGCCCAATAATCTCATTAAACAGAAAGATATCATTGACGTTGCCACCTGGTAGATTCCTGTTGTCCAGAGACCTGATGAAATTAAAATCACCCAGCAACAGCCAGTTATCATCAACAGGTATTTGAAGGTGATATAACCATTGGACAAAATCATCTCGCAAAGGGCCATCGCATGGGCCATACACAGAAACCAGAGTCCAAACTTCAGAATTATGAACTGAAGTAAAAGATACCACGACGGCGAAACGCTGGATTTCTATGAGGCAACCAGAGAAAAAGGCTGAATTCCATACAACTAAAATGCCTCCAGAGGCCCCATGCGAGGGAGCAAATGCAAAATTATCGAATCTCCGCGGGCAAAATTGCCGGATAGACTTGAGATCAAAAGATTCACACTTAGTTTCCTGTAAGCATACTATGGAGCAATTACTTTCCTCAATCTTAGCACGAACATCCCTCGAACGTTTCTCAGAATTCAAACCACGCACATTCCAGCACAGAACCTTCCAATTACGAAATCGCGGGTTATCCATAAAGAAACAAGATGAAATAACGAAACATCTCTACTGCATAACAGATGAGATAGCTGTCGATAGAGTCATATAGGCAACTAGCTAAGAAGAGTTCAGACATAGACCAAGTGCTGACAACGCAAAGAACATGAGCAGACCACTGCTTAAGACAGCTAGGAACAGAGGACAGTTCAGACTGGAAATACAAAATAAAGAACTGACAGACACAGATCCCACAGCAAAAAAGGAATGACAGCGCATTCCCGCCCAACAGACTGCTTGGAGCTTCACTTGTCATCATGATCCTTGTGCTGGTCTTCCTTCTCTGGACTTGCCATAAGCTTGTCCTTAGTGAGCTTCTCGGGTGAAATCCCAATAGACGCCCCAATGTGTTGCATGAGAAGAATTGGGGTTGGTGGTGGGACTGCCGAGTCTGAACCATTGTCGTGCTCCTCCGCAGCAAACGAGCTCTCCTCCTGAGAGACAGAACCATACCTAGGCTTCCTAGCCCATGGACGCCGTAGAGAAGACGGCTTGTTGGGAATTGCAGTGGTAGGTTTGAAGCCAGATTTCTTGGCGCAACTGCGTGTCATTCGCCTGGTGGAAAAATCCTCTGGAGAACGAACCAGCTTGGTTCCCTGACGAAGGCCACGTTTATGTTTGCCTAACATGGAGGGAGTCTTGGAGGTGAACTCAAAATCATCCCGCTGAACATAATCCACCGAAGAAACCAGAGGTAGATCCATCTGGGTTGCAGCTACTTCAGATGTGCCAGCAGAATCCTTGCCAATCAGAGACTGTAAAGATTGCTCAAGCTCTTGTGGCCAGATCCTCATGGGCAAAACAGCCGGTGGAAGCACCGAGAGACAGACATGCCTGTGTATTTTCTGAACTTCAAATTCAGGCAAGAGGTTTCTAAAAGATTGCTCCCACACCATGGCAGGTGGCAAAACCGGGCCAAACACCACCCTGACAATACCCAGATGGATTGGATCAAGGTTAACAACTGGTGGATGGCTAGCTGGAGGAATGTAGGGGACAATTGCTCTTTCCTAGTTTTCCTGAACCACAACCTGCTGGATGACTTCAACATCTGCTTGTTGGCTATCAGAGGAACTGTTCGACCCCATGGATGGATTTAACACCATGGAGTTCTGATCCTGAGCACCTTGAACTTCAGGCTCATGCAGTTGAGCATTCTGAACAGCCACAACCTCATCCCAAGGCCCCCATCCATCAGCATTTTGCTCAGGCTCATGCTGTTGCTCAGGTTGGTCGGCGCCCCAAGCATGGTGTTGCTCTGGTTGATGCTGAACATTTGCAGGATTAGCGTCCCAGCCCAAAGCAGGATAAGGTGACATTCCCCAAAAGGGCTGTGGTTGCACATGACCTGGCATAGGATGAGGATTTCCATCAAGGGGCATCGGGTCTTCATCAGCACCCAACATAGCTTCCGCAAAATTGTCAGTGAGGATATAAACAGCAGCAGACCACGAGACAATAGTACCTCCCCAGTTTGCATACTCATGAAAAACCACTGATCGAGGCACCATAATATTATCCGGAAAAGAAGCATAGATCAAAGACCGAACAAGACGCCGATCCGGCTCATCCCAATAATGAAACTGACCAAAAGTACTGACAACATCAGACAGGTATTGGGTATTCCTGTAATCTAGCGGAACTCCAATGAACATTAACCAACCCGTTCTGTGCCCATGAATAGCCCTAAAACCCTCCCCCTGGTTGTGTGGTATGAAACGCACAAAGAACTCATGGCCATCTTCATCTAAACCCATGGGGAAAGGAGGATGCCGAGTAAACCAAGATCTCATCACAGGACTAGCCACCTCAAATAACCCAACCCCCTGGAACCAGGTCTGAGCAGAGCGAACAATCACCTGGAGATCATCTTGCAAGTTGAGCACTTGCTCCCGTCTGATGGCCACAAGATGCACCGGTGGCAGAGGCTCGACAATGGCCACAATAAACTGCTCATGAGATCTTGGGGGGGGCCTGCATCGGTGTGTAGAAGGTTCGTGGCAGGCGCTCTGCCCCTCCATCGATGATGTCATGGCCAGCAGGAAGAAATCGCCGGGGATCAAGCTCATAGACAGCCATTGGTGGAGTATCAGCTGCAATCGGCGATGGCGGAGGCGATTGGGGTTTTTGGGCAGATTGGTTCTATGGAGGAGGGGAGGAGGTGGGCGGTGGAGGCGGCAATACCGAAGTGCCGGGGAGGGGTTCTGTCAAGGCACGAGGCTCAAAACCTGGCGACGGGACTTTAGGTACCCAAACAGTGGAACCAGCATTAATACCAGGGCAGTCTTTCTTAACATGACCGGACCGAAAACACAATCTGCAGCGTACACGATTCGTGCACGTATCGGAGAGGTGACCCATACCCAAACAATGCTGACAATCCCAATATTTGACTGCCAAATCCTCAATCATCTCATTAAAACTCTGTAAATCATCCACAATTTCTTTTGGTGATGGAAGACAAGCCAGAGATGGAGTGCCAGATGAATCGTCATCAGATAACATAATTGGGTTGTCCAAGGAGGATCCATGGGCCGTGTCCAAAACACGTGGGGGAGTGCAAGGACTGTCAGCGGAGGGTCTATGGGCCGGGCCTAAAGCACATGAAGGAGTGCTGGGGCTGTCTGAAAGGAAAGTAACCACTGGAATGGGCCCAGGAGATTTTGACATCCCAGGAGATTCGGGATTACCGCTCAGCCATCCAACCGATCCCGGAGATGGAGGAAAAGATCCAAACTGAATTGACACCAGCGGCGAGGTTGGGCTGGCCGGAGACGATGATGGTAACGGAGAACTGCCCGGTGTTGTGGAGGCCGGGTTTTCAGGAGAGTCAACAACATAACCAGCCTCGCGGATAGTCAAAACTTCATCAGTAGTGGGACAATAACGATAACCCTTACAAGCATCATACTTCATGAAAGTAGCAAATCTTAGCCTCATAGCAGGGCCAGACCTAGAAGTAGAGCGAAGAGAAGACTTGACAGGTGGTTTTTTCATGGCTAATAAACCTAAATTAGCACGACGCTTAGATGGACTAACCACTGTCCACTCCTCATTACATTCAATCTGCCATAGACGAAATTCCTTCATCCAATCCGGCCCACCATGGCCCCAGAGATGGAAGAAACAATTAAACTGAGGGCAAACAAAGCTACGCTGATGCAGAATTAAAAAACCCAACTTCTTTGGAGGAGACATGAAAAGAGAAAACCTGATCACGTAGGCATGAAACCTTGAGCTGAGAACAATATCCACCAATTGCTGATTCCAAAGCCAGTGCCACATTCTCCTCAGATAACCTGAAAGAATGCCTAGCGAACGAGACAACCATGATGAAGTGGCCAGAATCTTCCGATGGATGAACAGAACGATGAAAAGAGCGCCAGATCTCCTAAGCCAAGCCCATCCCTGGGTTGAAATCAAACCCTAGAGAGATGGACGCATGAATAGCCATTGAGATGACAACGAGGGGCTTCGGGAGAGGATGCCGGAGACGATGAGCGGATCAGATGGCAAAAACCACGGCTAGACATGGAGATCGCCGGTGGGGTGGCGGCGGCTGAGGGTTAGGGTGGGTGGGAGGTGGGAGTCGCCATTTCCCTTCTTACTCCTTATTCCTTCATCCATCGTAAGATAACCCAAAACTTGAAAACTTCAATCACACGAAACTCAACAAAACTTTCATGAGATCCGTTAGTATAAGAAAGCAAATCACTACTATAAGTACTGTAGTAAACCAATTCATATTTTGTTCTTGCATTATATCTAATGTATTCCAACTTTTCTATGGCAAAAACTCATCAAAGAAAACCATAGAGCCATCAAAATAAGCACACAATGCAAAAAAAACAGAATCTGTCAAAAACAGAACAGTCTGTAGCAATCTGACTATTTCGAATACGTCTGAAACTCCAAAAATTCTGAAAATTTAGGACGACCTGAGCAATTTGTATATTAATCTTCTGCAAAAAGAATTGGCATTTTATCACGCTCTGGTTAAAAAATAAGAATTGTTTTCTTTAGTGCAAAATTTCTATTTTTCAGCAAGATCAAACAACTATCACCCAAGAAGATCCTAAAGGCTTTACTTGGCACAAACACTAATTAAAACACAATTATAACAGTAGCATAATTGTGCAAACACTCAAGAACAGAAAGGAAAAAGCAAAAATAAATTTTATTCATTGGGTTGCCTCCCAACAAGCGCTATAGTTTTACGCCCTTAGCTAGGCACAAGATTTCAATGATGCTCACATGAAAGATAGTAATTGAAACACGAAGAGAGCATCATGTAACATGTGAAAAAAAACATTTAAGTCCAATATAGTTCCTATGCATAGGCATTTTATAAGCAAACAAATTATCAAGACAAGAAATTTCTAGCATATGCAAGGTAGAAGAATAAAACGTTGACGATCTCAACATAACGAGAGGTAATTTAGTAACATGAAAATTTCTACAACCATATTTTCCTCTCTCATAATAATTACATGTAGGATCATAATCAAATTCAACAATATAACTATCACATAACATATTCTCTATATGATCCACATGCATGCAAAGTTGACACTCTTCCAAAATAGTGGGATTATCATCAAATAAAGTCATTGTTGGAAATTTGCCCTAGAGGCAATAATAAAATGGTTATTATTGTATTTCCTTGTTCATGATAATTGTCTATTGTTCATGCTATAATTGTATTAACTGGAAACCGTAATACATGTGTGAATACATAGAGCACAACATGTCCCTAGTAAGCCTCTAGTTGACTAGCTCGTTGATCAATAGATGGTTATGGTTTCCTGACCATGGACATTGGATGTCATTGATAACGGGATCACATCATTAGGAGAATGATGTGATGGACAAGACCCAATCCTAAGCATAGCACAAGATCGTGTAGTTCGTTTGCTAAGAGCTTTTCTAATGTCAAGTATCGTTTCCTTAGACCATGAGATTGTGCAACTCCCGGATACTGTAGGAATGCTTTGGGTGTACCAAACATCACAACGTAACTGGGTGGCTATAAAGGTGCACTACAGGTATCTCCGAAAGTGTCTGTTGGGTTGGCATGAATCGAGACTGGGATTTGTCACTCCGTATGACGGAGAGGTATCTCTGGGCCCACTCGGTAATGCATCATCATAATGAGCTCAATGTGACTAATGAGTTAGCCACGGGATCATGCGTTATGGAACGAGTAAAGAGACTTGCTGGTGACGAGATTGAATGAGGTATTGGGATACCGACGATCGAATCTCGGGCAAGTAACATACCGATAGACAAAGGGAATTGTATACGGGATTGATTGAATCCCCGACATCGTGGTTCATCCGATGAGATCATCGTGGAACATGTGGGAGCCAATATGGGTATCCAGATCCCGCTATTGGTTATTGACCGGAGAGGTGTGTCGGTCATGTCTGCATGGTTCCCGAACCCGTAGGGTCTACACACTTAAGGTTCGGTGACGCTAGAGTTGTTATGGGAAATAGTATGTGGTTACCGAAGGTTGTTCAGAGTCCCGGATGAGATCCCGGACGTGACGAGGAACTCCGGAGTGGTCCAGAGGTGAAGATTGATATATTGGACGAAGGGTATTGGAGTCCGGAATTGTTCTGGGAGTACCGGGTGACGACCAGCGTGACCGAAAGGTGTTTCGGAGGCCCCGACAAGCGTTGGGGGGCCTTATGGGCCAAGGGGAGGGGGCACACCAGCCCACTAAGGGGTTGTGCGCCCATCCCAACCCCTCTCACGTAACGTGGAGAGGTGGGGGCGCCTCCCCTAGGGCAGCCACCCCTCCCGGCTTGGGGAGCAAGTTTCCCAGGGGTGTGGGCGCCCAAACCCATCTAGGGTTTCCCCTGTGGCCGCCGCCCCTCCCCTAGGGAACCCTAGGGCGCCTCCTCCACCCCCTTCCCCCTATATATAGTGAGGGAGAGAGAGGGCAGCCGCACCACTTGCCTGGCGCAGCCCTCTCCTCCTCCAACTCCTCCTCCTCCTCCGTAGTGCTTAGCGAAGCTCTGCCGGAGAACCACGAGCTCCATCGCCACCACGCCGTCGTGCTGCTGGAGTTCTCCCTCAACTTCTCCTCTCCCCTTGCTAGATCAAGAAGGAGGAGACGTCCCCGGGCTGTACGTGTGTTGAACGCGGAGGCGCCGTCCGTTCGGCGCTAGATCGGATCTTCCGCGATTTGAATCGCCGCGAGTACGACTCCATCAACCGCGTTCTTGTAACGCTTCCGCTTAGCGATCTTCAAGGGTATGAAGATGCACTCCCTCTCTCTCATTGCTAGCATCTCCTAGATTGATCTTGGTGACACGTAGGAAAATTTTGAATTATTGCTACGTTACCCAACAGTGGCATCATGAGCTAGGTCTATGCGTAGATTCTATGCACGAGTAGAACACAAAGTAGTTGTGGGCGATGGTTTGTTCAATTTGCTTACCATTACTAGTCTTATCTTGATTCGGCGGCATTGTGGGATGAAGCGGCCCGGACCGACCTTACACGTACTCTTACGTGAGACAGGTTCCACCGGCTGACATGCACTTGATGCATAAGGTGGCTAGCGGGTGTCTGTCTCTCCCACTTTAGTCGGATCGGATTCGATGAAGAGGGTCCTTATGAAGGGTAAATAGCAATTGGCATATCACCGTTGTGGCTTTTGCGTAGGTAAGAAACGTTCTTGCTAGAAACCCATAGCAGCCACGTAAAACATGCAACAACAATTAGAGGACGTCTAACTTGTTTTTGCAGGGTATGATATGTGATGTGATATGGCCAAAAGGATGTGATGAATTATATATATGTGATGTATGAGACTGATCATGTTCTTGTAATAGGAATCACGACTTGCATGTCAATGAGTATGACAACCGGCGGGAGCCATAGGAGTTGTCTTAATTTATTGTATGACCTGCGTGTCAATCAAAAACGCCATGTAATTACTTTACTTTATTGCTAACCGTTAGCCATAGTAGTAGAAGTAATAGTTGGCGAGACAACTTCATCAAGACACGATGATGGAGATCATGATGATGGAGATCATGGTGTCATGCCGGTGACGAAGGTGATCATGCCGCGCCTCGAAGATGGAGATCAAAGGCGCAAGATGATATTGGCCATATCATGTCACTTTATGATTTGCATGTGATGTTTGCCATGTTTACATCTTATTTTCTTAGAACGACGGTAGCATAAATAAGATTATCCCTCACTAAAATTTCAAGAGATGTGTTCCCCCTAACTATGCACCGTTGCGAAGGTTCGTTGTTTCGAAGCACCACGTGATGATCGGGTGTGACAGATTCTAACGTTCGCATACAATGGGTGTAAGCCAGATTTACACATGCGAAACACTTAGGTTGACTTGACGAGCCTAGCATGTACAGACATGGCCTCGGAACACAAGAGACCGAAAGGTCGAACATGAGTCGTATAGTAGATACGATCAACATGGAGATGTTCACCGTTGATGACTAGTCCGTCTCACGTGATGATCGGACACGGTCTAGTCGATTCGGATCATGTATCACTTAGATGACTAGAGGGATGTCTATCTAAGTGGGAGTTCATTAAATAATCAGATGAACTTAATTATCATGAACATAGTCAAAAGGTCTTTGCAAATTATGTCATAGCTTACGCTTTGGTTCTACTGTTTAAGATATGTTCCTAGAGAAAATTTAGTTGAAAGTTGATAGTAGAAATTATGCGGACTGGGTCTGTAAACTGAGGATTATCCTCATTGCTGCGCAGAAGGCTTATGTCCTTAATGCACCGCTCAGTGTGCTGAACCTCGAGCGTCGTCTGTGGATGTTGCGAACATCTGACATACACGTTTTGATGACTACGTGATAGTTCAGTGCGTAATGCTAACGGTTTAGAATTGAGGCACCAAAGACGTTTTTGAAACGTCGCAGAACATATGAGATGTTCCAAAGACTGAAATTGGGATTTCAGACTAGTGCCCACGTCAAGAGGTATGAGACCTCTGACAAGTTTCTTAAGCCTGCAAACTAAGGGAGAAAAGCTCAATCGTTGAGCATGTGCTCAGATTGTCTGAGTACTACAATCGCTTGAATCGAGTGGGAGTTAATCTTCCAGATGAGATAGTGATGGTTCTCCATAGTCACTGCCACCAAGCTATTAGAGCTTCGTGATGAACTATAACATATCAAGGATAGACATGATGATCCTTGAGCAACTCGCGATGTTTGACACCGCGAAAGTAGAAATCAAGTAGGAGCATCAATTGTTGATGGTTAGTAAAACCACTAGTTTCAAGAAGGGCAAGGGAAAGAAGGGATACTTCATGAAACGGCAAATCAGTTGCTGCTCTAGTGAAGAAACCCAAGGTTGAACCCAAACCCGAGACTAAGTGCTTCTGTAATGAGGGGAACGGTCACTGAAGCAGAACTACCCTAGATACTTGGTAGATGAGAAGGCAGGCAAGGTCGACAGAAGTATATTGGATATACATTATATTAATGTGTACTTTACTAGTACTCCTAGTAGCACCAGGGTATTAGATACCGGTTCGGTTGCTAAGTGTTGGTAACTCGAAATAAAAGGCTACGGAATAAACGGAGACTAGCTAAAGGTGAGATGACGATATGTGTTGGAAGTGTTTCCAAGGTTGATGTAATCAAACATCGTACGCTCCCCCTACCATCAGGATTGGTATTAAACCTAAATAATTGTTAGTTGGTGTTTGCGTTGAGCATAGACATGATTGGATTATGTTTATCGCAATACGGTTATTCATTTAAGGAGAATAATGGTTACTCTGTTTATTTGAATAATACCTTCAATGGTCTTGCACCTAAAATGAATGGTTTATTGAATCTCGATCGTAGTGATACACATGTTCATGCCAAACGATATAAAATAGTAATGATAGTACCACATACTCGTGGCACTGCCATTTGAGTCATATTGGTATAAAACGCATGAAGAAGCTCCATGTTGATGGATCTTTGGACTCACTCGTTTTTGAAAAGATTGAGACATGTGAACCATGTCTATTGGTAGATATGCATGAAGAAACTCCATACAGATGGATTGTTTGGACTCACTTGATTTTGAATCACTTGGGACATGCAAATCATACCACATGGGCAAGATGACTGAAAGGCCTCGTTTTCAGTAAGATGGAACAAGAAAGCAACTTGTTGGAAGTAATACATTTTGATGTGTGCAGTCCAATGAGTGCTGAGGCACGCATGGATATCGTTATGTTCTTACTTCACAGATGATTTGAGTAGATTCTAAGTATATTTACTTGATGAAACACATGTCTGAATTATTGAAAGGTTTAAGTAATTTCAAAGTGAAGTTGAAGATCGTCGTGACAAGAGGATAAAATGTCTATGATATGATCATAGAGATGAATATCTGAGTTACGAGTTTGGCACACAATTAAGACATTGTGGAAATTGTTTCACAACTAATGTCACGTCCCTAGTTCTGGTATGACCTAGACTAGCTAGTCATGTGTGCATCATGTTTAAATTCAATTTAAAATTGAAATGGGGATTTGTGAAACCCTCAGAAATCATTTCTGGAAATGACCCAGATAAAAATTGCTCCAAAAAGGTCCAAGAAAATGTTCATGTTACTCTCTGAAAATATTGGACAGAGATAAAAATCAAACCAATATTTTCAGGAGCTCATAAGTATTTATTTTGGCCATTTGGAATTAATGCATAATTATTTGCTTTGGATATATATTTGCTATATATATAATATATGTCCAAAAATTCTGTTAATTGGTGAGGAGTTTTGGAGCAATCCAACTAGTTCCTACAAAAATTGACAGAAGTAAATAAAATGATTTAGTGTTTAAAACTAAATCAAAACAAATTACAGAAAACAAAAATAGAAAGAAAGGAAGAAAACCCACCTGCACTTACCTCCCTGTGCAGCCCGTCACTGTGCAGCCTGGCCTGGCCCAGCGGCCCAGCTGGCCGTGCCAGTCGTCCCCTTCCTCGCGCCACGAGGATGCTGGGCACGTGCTCGCCGACCGCGCGCATGCGCGCCACCTCCTGCTTCTCCCTCTCGTCGCCTGGAACACCCGCGCGACGCCACGCGACGCCACGCGACGCCACGCGCCGCCCCGCACCTCTGTCGCTCTCCCCCGTGCCCATTCCTTCTTCCCCTTCGCTCTCTCTCTCGCGGCCGAACGCGCCCGTCGCCGCCGTCCACAGCCACCGTGGCCTCGGCCACTGCCGCACCTCCCCGACATGCTCCACAGCTCCGCCGCAACCCCCTCTCCCTCCTCACCGAGCCAAGCAACCCGGGCGAGCTCCGCTTCGTCCTCGGCGGCGTCGTCTTCGTCTTCGGCCGCCCGAGATCGACGGCGACCCTCCGGCCGCACCAGCCCTTCGCCGAGCTCGCCGTCGACGCCCTCGAGTCCGCAGTGAGCCTCTGCTCCGTTTCCCTCTTCCCGTTCCTCTGTTCTCGCGCCGTAGCCCTTCGCCTGCCCATGGCCAAACTCCGGCCACCACCGCGAGCTTCGCTCCAGCGAGCTCCGACCACCCCACGGTCTTCCGCGTGTCCCACTGGATGCGCGCGAGCCTGGGCTTCGCGTAGGTGGCCTCCGCTGCCCAAGTGGTCGCCGGAGCGACGAACCCGACGAGCTCCGTCGCGCTCGGCCTTGCCGGCAACTAACCGCCGGTCAACCCGGGTCAACCGCACTAATTACCCCCCCCCCTGTGACACTGACAGTGGGCCCCTGCGCCTAATCCTATAACTAGAATAAATTAAACCCTCTGTTTAAAACGTGTGTCACTGACGTGTGGCCCCCACACGTCAGGTTTGACCCCAGTCAGCGTTGTTGACTTGGTGACGCAAGCATCACGCAGTGCTGACGCAGTTACTCATTTTCTGGATTTAAATTAAATCAGGAAATTCTAGAAAATGATATAAACTTCAAAAATTCATAGAAATTCAACCGTAGCTCAGATTTAAATAATTTATATATGAAAAATGATCAGAAGAATGCAATCTATCCATCTGTGCCATTTTCATGCATGACAAACCAACCTATACATGCTGTATATATGAAAACACACTTATGGCATTTAAAGGGACTTATATTAGAGTTGCATTTGAACCTTTGGTTCAAATGGATCTCTTCCAAGTTGAATGCTAAATGCATTGGCTCAAAACACATCACATATTCATGCCATATTCATGCATCATATTGTTGCATATGATTGTGTTTTGATTGTCGACACCGTTCCTTCTCGATAGGTCCTGCTCCGGAGAGTGTTCCAGAGTACTTGTCTGAGGAGCAGTACCACCCTGTTGATCTACCAGGCAAGAAAACCCCCTATGTTCATTCCGATACAATCCTACTCTCTCGCTCCTGCTCTCTTTTACTGCATTAGGACAACAACGATTCAACTGCTACTTTATGCCGCGGTAGTTGAACCCATTCCTCTGCATGACCTGTCATTGCCACAGTAAATAGTTGAAACCCACTAGCATGTGTAGGAGTTGTTTGAGCCATGTTGTGTTCCTACCATGCCTTGCCTGCTATTGCTTAGAGTTGTGTCAGGTCTGATTCATAGGGAATGAATTGGAGTGTTACGATATGTTCTGGTGCTGAGAGTTAAGTGTGTGAACACGATTTGGTAAAGGTAGCAGTGAGAGGCCATGTAGGAGTACATGGTGGGTTGTCTCACTGGAACCGTCCTTAAGCACTGAGTTCTGTGTATGTTCTCCAATGACTAGCTACTACCACACATTGGAATGCTTAAGTGCCCCTCTCGACTTATTAACCAACTTGATCTCTATCCAGGAGTTCCAACTAGTTTCTGGTGTTTGTAGGTAGTGCTATTTTTCTACCGAGTGGCACCCGGCAGGGTGGGCTTGGGACAGACTAGGCACACGTGGCCCGGTGTAGCGAGTGGCACCCGGATGGTGGGCTCGGAAACCCTGCACACATCGTTTGGGGCTGTGAGCGACACCCCGACCGGATCTCCTTGCGGATGGAACCCGAATAGGCGATAAACCTGGACTAGAGTCTTGTGTGGTTAGTTAGGTCGTGGCCGACACCCTCGCCAGGCTTCCGCTTGATGGTTGCCGAGGTACATGACGTGTACATGGCGGTAAGTGGCGAGAGCGTGTGTGAAGCAGTACACACCTGCAGGGTTATCATGATCTATTCGAATAGCCGTGTCCTCGGTTATGGACTTCTTGGATGCTTACGTGGTACATAGACAACTTGAAGTGGATACTCTAAAATGCTCAAGATAAGTGTGAGTGCTATGGATGGCTTCTCGTAGTGAGACGGGAATGAATCGATAGTGGTGTATTGAGGTGGTGATTAGTGGACTCATGTGCGCCTTCTTACCTCAAAGAAGTTTCTCGTAGTCGTAGAACAGGATAGCCACTGAGTCAAAGCTGGCTTGCCGCAACTAAACCCCACACTACCTTCTTGATACAAATGCATGTATGATAGGATCTGATGTAAGTCTTGTTGAGTACCTTTGTACTCATGTTGCTTTATTTATGTTCTTGCAGCGGAGACTTCAGTCTTACTAGTAGTTCCGCTTGGACTTCGACGAGTAGCTTGTACCTCAGCTACGATCTTGTACCCTTGGGAGGGTCTTGTAGATAGTCAGGCTTCTCAGCCTTTTTCTTTTGTAGTTGTCTGTACCCAGACATGTAATGCTTCCGTTGCTTGTATGCTCTGAATGATGGGTCATGTGACCCCTGTTTGTACTTAATGCTATGTGGCTCTTCTGGGCCTTTTATCTATATGAGTTTGCGTTATGTTGTGATGCCATGTTGTACAGCACATACTTGCATGTTATGCGTACGTGTAATGTGTATTGCTATGTGTGGGATCCGACAACCTAGTTGTCTATCCTTGGTAGCCTCTCTTATGGGGAAATGTAGTCTAGTGCTTCCACCGAGCCATGGTAGTCCGCTACGGCCCGGTTTACCGGAGTCCTGCTAGCCCAGCACTACTGCTCCGGAACACTTAGACTGGCCGGCATGTGATTCACTTCGTTCCTGTGTCTGTCCCTTCGGGGAAACGTCATGCGGTGACATCCGGAGTCCTGCCTAGCCTGCTACAGCCCGGGTTCCCGGAGTCCTGTTAGCCCAGTGCTACAGCCCGGATTCACATGCTGCTGACCGACACGTTGGATGTTGATTCATGAATGCCTGTCCCCATACGTTAGTGCCGCTCTGGGTTCATGACTAGCCATGTCGGCCCGGGTTCTCTGTCATATGGATGCTAGCGACATTGTCATATACGTGAGCCAAAAGGCGCAAACGGTCCCGGGCCATGGTAAGGCAACACCCGTGGGAGTACCGTGCGTGAGGCCGCAAAGTGATATGAGGTGTTACAGGCTAGATCGGTGTGACTTAGAATCGGAGTCCCGACAGCTTTGGTATCAGAGCCTGATTGCCTGTAGGATTTCCAAGCCAACCTGGTCGAAGTTGAGTCTAGAAATTCTTTAGTTATGTAAGGGAATTGATTGTGGAAGGGAACGTAAGGCTCTTTTTACTTCTTTTACCTCATGCCCTTCTGATCCGAGTCATCCTATCTTTCCTACGGGGTTAAGGAACTAGGCTTCCTCTTCTGTCTATCAGGATCACGTGTTACTACTCTGTAGTCTCTTAGGATTGATTGATCAGAGTCATATCCCAGTTCGAGTACCTCCGGTGTAGTGTGACACCCAAGTTTTTAATTGGATTTTTCAAAAGATTTTTTATTTGACTTGAGGGAGGTGATTTAACTTTTTCTTCAAAAGGACTCTCCCTTTCAAATATATTTTTATGGCAAAAGTTTTATTTGGATTCACCCAAGATCTGTCCTTGGTCTTGGAGGTTCTTGCTTTTCATTTGGACTCAAGACAAAATGCTTTTCACATGGGAAAATGCCTTTGAAAATCTCTTTGAAATTTGCACTATGGCTTTTGGAATAATCATTTACCACTTTCACCATTTCCCTCTTGCCATGGCCTTAGTGCAAATACTCTCTCCTAACCCTCCCCTCATCTTTGGATCATGTTTGGCATCTAATCCAGCAAGTTGAACCTCCCCTATGTTTATTTTCCATTCAAATCTTATTCAAATAAATTTCTGTCTTCTATTCTATCCATTGGTGATTTACAAAGGAACTCTACTTTCTGTTTTGATTTTTGCCCCCAAACCAACTCTCCTCCCTAGTCCTTTGAACCCTCAACCAAGATCCATGAAGATCCACTGGTCTTCAGTTCAAATTTTTCAAACTACACTTGCTGCAAGTTTGGACCAGATTTGTCAAATTTGGTGAAATTCATTCAAAACCTTCTCCAAAAATTCCAAGTAAAATCAGGCAGCCTCTGGGTGCATTGAGTGGTCATCTCACCAAGTACTAACTCCAGAAAAAAAATTCTCATAGCCATATCATTCTGTCGAGCACCTGCAGTGCATGGTCTTTGTCAAGTTCAGAAAAATTCAGAGAACAGTTCAGTGGCTTACTGTCGTTTTCTTTAGAGATGGTTGTCGATCTCGCCAGTGCCACTGTGTCGCCTTGCTCCTCGTCCCCTCCCCCTTGTTCCTGCACCGCACGAGCGCCTGGCACCTTGCGGGCATCGGCGACGAGCTGCAGAAGGTGCGCCGCCCCGTGACCGACGCCAGCAGCGACTTTGCGGCCGCCAGCGGGAGGCACGGCGCCGACGACGCCACCCAGCGCCGCCCAAGCCACTGGAGCTCGCCGCGTGGCCTTCCACTCCCCGGAACGCGCTGCCGGTCTCGTCGTGAACCGCAGGGCGCGGAGCGCGCTCTCTGCCGCCGTCGAGCCCGTGCAGTCACCTCACCATGGACCGACGCCATTACGCCAAGACCAACTCCGTTTAGCTGTGGAATGACATCAGTAACCTCCACTGATGCTGCCTGGCCACTCAAACCTCCTGCCAATCCACTGCATCGCCGTAATTGCTCGCCGGAGATTCTTCGTTCACGGCCACCCCGTCGATCCGCCTATAAATAGAGGCCCCGAGCTTCAACTCGAGCACCCACCATCCCTGCACTCCACCTAGAGCACGCCTAGCCACTGGAAGAGCCCCGAGGAGGTCTCCTTCCTCAACTCCGGCCGCCGCGACCCGCCACGGGATCCAGCTCGATTCGCCCGTGTGTGTGCACCTCCGCCTCCCTTCTCTTGCCAGTAGCTTCACCATGCACCTCTCTTTCTGAACCGTGCTTCAATTCGAAGTTTGCAGCCCTCCACCGGAGTTCCCCATCCTCACCCGAGCCGCCGTCCGCCGGAGAAAGTGTCGCCGTCGACGTGGTGCTCCCCGTTGGTCGAGTCCACCACCCACCGACGCGGAAGAACAAGCTGAAACTCTTGGTACCCTCCGATCCTCCTAACTCGCCGTGGTTCGACGCCGGCGTCCACCGCAGTCTTCGGGCGCCGGCGAGCTTTTCAAACCTGACATGTGGACCCCGCATGTCAGCCTCTGTTCTATTCTTTCGCGAACCGTTTTCTGTTGGCGCCTTCGGGCCAAATACGTTTTCTCTCTTCATCTTGCGCATTTCCAATCGAACCGTTTTCTGTTTTCTCAGTTAAAACCCTGGAACTTTTCTGTTTCATTACAGATAAGTCCCTGGACAGAAACCTTTATAACTTTTTAATAAAAAGGGATTTTTGAGTGATTCTTTTTCTGACAATCTTCAAATTTTGTCTAGTTTTTTATGGGATTTATTTGAAAAATATTTGGAAAAGCTTCTGTGCACGCATGTTTGAACATTTGATATGATAAGTGTTTGGCATGTTTGCTTGAAAGTTTGTGCGTGGCATATGAGTGTCGGTAAATACCTCGTTGCTTGTAAGGCAACTACCCGCATGTTCCAAAGTTGCGATGATCTCTGATGAGAGATGGCCTAATCATGTGGTGACATGAAGGGCAGCAAGGTGGTACTGTTGTAGCATACCAGCCTTGCGTCATCCGACTTTCTCCGACGTTAACGTGGACGGAGTCACGTTATCGTTCTTTTCCCCGCATGTTCCAAAGTTGCGATGATCTCTGATGAGAGATGGCCTAATCATGTGGTGACATGAAGGGCAGCAAGGTGGTACTGTTGTAGCATACCAGCCTTGCGTCATCCGACTTTCCCTGACGTTAACGTGGACGGAGTCACGTTATCGTTCTCCCCCCCTTCCGTGCTACCACATGTTTCATTTGCCAGGATGCGGTTTAGTAAGTTGGTAACCTCTTTCCGTGTACACACCAAACAGAGAGGCCGGGATGATGGTACCTTGGCCCAGGATTAAAGCCAGTCATCCGGTCAGGGGGCATGGGTGTTTCCGGTTGGGACCGAGAGGGGGGGCACCCCCTTAGAGCGCGCGTATAGAAATTTGATCCCATGCTACGCGAGGTTGTAGCCTCCCCGTCTCAAGGTTTTTCTTGAACGTTGCCGAGGGTGATCCCTGGCTTCGGAAGGTTGAATTTGGTGTGTACTGGTTAGACGTGTTTCTTCCAAAACACCGTAGACGAAACTAGTCCCCGTGACTACTGAAATCCGTTGGCTGTGGTTAAGTACAAACTCTGCAGAGTCAATTCCTTCCAATTCATCGTATCAATGATCAAGTAGTGTAATCATTATACCCCTATCTATCCGCGTGGAAAACTGTCCCCGGTGAACAAGCTCAAGTGGTAAATCCAGTTTAATTATTATTCCTGTGGATGGACTAATTTTATATTTGTCTCGTACTTGTGATAATTTATGTTCCCGAACTATTGTATTATTGAGCTACAATATGAGCCCTTTATGTGATGTCGCTCAGACGTCCGACTGTGGCATGTTCGTCTTTTATTTCTTTTGTTATAAGCCCTTTATGTGGTGTCGCCCCGACGCCCGACTGTGGCATTATTATTCTGCATTTTCCTCTCGAGGAGTCATTCAGACCCTCGTTTGGCACCAGTATTATTATTCTCGTAGTTTCCTCTCGAGGAGTCATTCAGACCCTCGTTTGGCACCGGTATTACTATTCTGCAGTTTCCGCTCGAGGCGTCATTCAGACCCTCGCTTGGCACCCAGTATTTATTATCTCTATGTCTGAACGCACTGGATAAATTGTTCATATGCTTCATGGTTGCATTTGTTATGTCTTATGTCCGAACTGTCTTGCGAGTACTTTCGTAGTACTCACCTGGCTTGTTGATTTGGCCAGATGTTGACGAAGGCGATCTCTTGGATGAAGAGTTTGATAGCGCGTTCGACGCCTAGAGGAGTCCCAGTCAGTCCTGTGCGATCCCGGATATTGGTCACTTGTATTATATACGCTTCTGCCACCCGCAATCAGTCTCCTCGAGCCTCACTCCGACGCTCGAAGAGCTGTAGTCTTCAGGAGTCATATCACTCGCTTCGCGGTGATATTTCCACCACCGTTTTTATCGCGAGTTAGTAGTATGCCACCCTATCCGCCGTCTTGTTTTAGCGGCGTACATGTAATAAATTTTTGGGCACTCTCCGCCCAACCTCGTATTATATTTAGTACTCCTGGTATTTTTCTTCTATGACCAAGATATTGTCTACCAGTGAGAAGGAATTCTTCCTTACTGGTCCGTAAAAGGGATTGGTCTCTCAATAATTATTTTATTGAAAAACCGGTCATGACAAGCTTGGTATCAGAGCCAGGCTGACTGTAGGAAACCACTAGGTGCGATCGCTAATCGGTTATTAGCGTCTTTTGTGCTTTTTCAGCATTTTGCAACTGTAGCTATTTTCTGTTGGTCATCATAAATTTATGACATGACTACTCAGAATTTTTGCCTACTTTTGTAGATGGCTGGCAGCAGCTGTGAGAATCGAGTGTTCACGAACGTGCCCGAGGGGTTTGTCAAGCTCCTCGTCTCCATCACCAAGCTCGCGATCGGGCTAGCAGCTCGCCCGGAGTTCACACTCTACCAGCACAAGCTCAGTGACGACGTGTCTATGCACCAAGCTGTGGTGCAATTC
This sequence comes from Triticum aestivum, assembly GCF_018294505.1. Taxonomy (NCBI): domain Eukaryota; kingdom Viridiplantae; phylum Streptophyta; class Magnoliopsida; order Poales; family Poaceae; genus Triticum; species Triticum aestivum. The sequence continues at coordinate 441,644,655 of NC_057802.1, read as the reverse complement.
AAGGGAGGACGTTCTGCAGCTCGCCACTTCCGTTTTGTGGGAAGGGCCATGCCTACGGAGAGGCATGCCATGCAGATGGCTGCCCGTGAGGCGATAGCTCGCCTTCGGGACATCCTTCCTACGATGAAGACTCGTCGCTACCGCTACCTCCCATGCCATGTGCCATACACCAGTCACTATGCGTTCGCCTACCATCGCGGAGAGCGAGATGCAGCCATCGAGATGGTTGTGGAGTATCTCAAGGCTCTGGAGGAGTCTTTCGACAACCTCATGGACGATCTTGTGGCTGCCCGCATGGACTTAGTCCGGGGCGGTCCTGCCAGCAGGAAGGAGCTTCTCCACACGGCGCCGCCTCTGACATTCGTCTCGTCTTCAGCCTCGTATGCACCGGCCGTTTTGGCCACTGCTCGCCGTCTTCCTACCACTGAGGAGTTCGACCGAGTCATCGCTCCTACTCCAATCAGAGCCGCACCGCCTGCCGCACCCGCTCTACCACCAGTCGCCCCCACACCATCACCGCAGCGCAGCATTACGCACCAGGAGCCAGCTAGAGAGGAGGTGGAGGTGGGATTCTCCTGGACCGCTGAGTCTTGCCATCGGCAAGGGAAAGGAAATCTTCACCATCTCCGACTGAGAGCGCCGAGTAGCCGCGTGTTATGCCTGCTTGTATGATGTGCTGTTTTAATCTGTACGCTAGTTTGTATTGGTGTGTTTGCTGCCTCCCGGAGTAGTACGCTAGTCTAAATAACATGTCAGGATGTGTACGCGCATCCTGAGTGCTGTATCATGTGATTGTATTTTCGCGTGTAAGTTTTGTGTTCAGCTGTCTTTTCTCCATGCAAAATCATTTATGTTTTCTTGAAAACCTTGAGATCTTTTAAATCTGTTGCCTTTGCAAGATTTTCCTTGTGCTACACAGTTTTTCTCATGGGTTTTGCACAATAATACCCCAGACTGGAAAAATGTCTCGCCCGTGGACTCGCTCCATGCCCAATCAGCCAGAAGAGGTTTACGGGACACAGACTAGCAACAATTTCACTCAGGGTCAGTCCAGCCAACAAGACAGCGAAGCAGCCCTGTCTCAAGTATGCCGTCTCTTCGAGCAAAGCCAGCAACAGCACCAAGAGATGATGAGGCATGTCATCAATATGGGAAACCACCGTGAACCCTATCAACAACATTCCAAGTTATCTGAGTTACAGAAGACTCGCCCCTCAACTTTTGCTCACACCGATAGGCCACTGGAAGCCGATGATTGGCTTCGTGACATTGAAAGGAAACTGATTATTGCTCAGTGCTCAGATCATGAGAAGGTGCTTTATGCACCACACTACCTTACTGGAGCAGCTGCAGCATGGTGGGAAAATTTCCTACACATGCATCTCAGTGAACACAACATCACCTGGGAAGAGTTCAAGGAAGGCTTCCGTGGGGCACACATCCCCAGGAGCATCCTAAAGATCAAGAAGAGGGAATTTGATGACCTGAAGCAGAGAGGCATGTCAGTAACAGAATACAATGGTCAGTTTACCCAGCTGTCTCGTTATGCCTACGACGAGCACATATAGAAAATAAGAAGATGGAAAAATTCCTGGACGGCCTGGCACCAGCACTAAGATGCCAACTGATTGTACACACCTTTCCGGATTTTAAGACTCTGGTGGACAAGGCCATCACCTTGGAAAATGAGCGCCGTAGCTTGGAAGATATCCGTAAACGAAAGAGGGACAAGACGACTCTTGCTCGCAACAACCGAGGCAAGACTAAGGTTCCACGGACAGACACAAGGAGATCCACGGCTACTGAACCAAGGCCCGTCGGACAGTTTCATGCCAGGGATAAGGAGTACACCTACCGCCCAGGGGTTACCTGCTATGCTTGTGGTCAAGAAGGGCATTATGCTAAACAGTGCCCAAAGCCAAAGAACTCAGCACCCAAGCCAAACAATGGTGGGAACAATCCAGCCCCCAAGCGCAACAATTTCAACCCCAACAACAACCACAGGAAGGGTCACCTGAACCATGTGACCAGGGAAGAGGCGCAGAATGCCCCAGACATCGTGCTCGGTACGTTCCCTGTCAACACAGTACCTGCCACGGTTTTGTTTGATTCTGGAGCTTCCCATTCGTTCGTTTCAAAGAGTTTTGTTTTGCAACATGGTTTTCCGATACTCCCCTTGGAAAAATCTATGATCATCAAGTCCCCCGGAAATAAGCAAATCGCTCAGGGTTACTGCCGAGGAGTAGTCATTGAGTTCGAAGGACTACAATTCCACGCGTGTTGGAGAGTAAAGGACTGGATGTCATTTTAGGGATGGACTGGTTGACCACCAACAAAGGATTCATTGACTGTTTCAATCGGACCGTGATTCTCACTCACCATCACGGCAAGACAATAAGAGTTTCCGCTCAAGAAAGACCTCGGTCACAGTAACCAAAACTGAACAAAATGGGCATTGCTGAACTGAGAAAAGTTCCAGTGGTATGCGAGTTTCCTGACGTGTTCCCTGAAGAACTACCAGGCATGCCACCAGACCGGGAGATAGAATTCAGCATTGAACTAGCACCTGGCACCGCTCCCATCTATAAGAAGCCTTATAGAATGGCACCCTCAAAATTGGTGGAGTTGAAGAAGCAGATAAAGGAATTATTGGACAAAGGATTTATTCGAGCCAGCTCTTCACCCTGGGGTTCGCCTGTGTTGTTCGCAAAGAAGAAGGATGGGACACTGAGACTGTGTATAGACTATCGAGCCCTAAATATGGTCACCATCAAAAACAAATATCCGATGCCACGGATAAATGATTTGTTTGACCAGCTCGCACAAGCCAAGGTATTCTCAAAGATTGATTTGAGATCGGGATATCACCAATTGAAAGTGCGGACAGAAGATATCCCCAAGACAGCATTCACTTCCAGATATGGGTTATACGAGTTTACAGTGATGCCTTTTGGACTAACGAACGCCCCCGCATATTTCGTCCACCTCATGAACAAAGTGTTCATGAAATTCATGGACAAATTTGTTGTGGTATTCATTGACGATATTCTGGTTTACTCAAGGACACCAGAAGAGCATGCTGAGCACCTCAGAATTGTTTTGGGAGAATTGAGGAAACATCAGTTGTACGCCAAATTTAGCACATGCGAATTTTGGCTAAGACAAGTTGGTTTCTTAGGCCATATACTGAACCAAGAAGGCGTGGCCGTAGACCTAGAAAAAGTCAAGGCCATACTGGACTGGAAGCCACCCGCCAACGTTACTGATGTGCGGAGTTTCCTAGGAATGGCCGGATATTACAGAAGATTTGTTGAAGGATTTTCCACTGTGGCAAAACCTATGACACAGTTGCTCAAGAAGGACAAGAAATTTGTATGGACGGAAGCATGCGAGCAGAGCTTCCAAGAACTAAAGAAGAAGCTGACAACCGCACCGGTCTTAACTGTGCCAGACATACACAAGAGCTTTGAAGTGTATTGTGACGCGTCCCGAAAAGGTCTCGGATGTGTACTGATGCAGGATGGCAAAGTAGTCGCATATGCCTCACGGCAGCTGCGAAAACATGAGGAAAATTACCCAACACATGACTTGGAGCTAGCAGCGGTTATTCATGCACTCAAGGAGTGGAGGCACTTTCTGTTGGGAAATCGCTGTGAAATATACACGGACCATAAGAGCCTCAAATATATTTTCACACAGCCAGAGCTAAATTTACGCCAACGACGCTGGTTGGAATTGGTCAAGGACTATGATGTCGGCATTCACTACCATCCAGGGAAAGCAAATGTAGTGGCAGATGCCCTTAGTCGAAACCCCAGCCCGAACAATGACGGTCCGTAAAACTTGAGGCCTGAGTTTCAGCAAGAGTTCGCTAGGCTCAACATGATGCTAGTCTCTGAGGGCACCATATCAAATCTGGAGATACAACCCACCCTGGTGGAACAAATCAAGAAGGCTCAACAGGGACATCCCAGCATCGAAGGCATAAGGAAGAAAATGAACCTTGGTAAGGCTTCAGAGTTCGTCACGGACAGTGAAGGAACATTATGGTACGGAGACAGACTTTGCGTACCTAACATTGAGGAACTCAAGCAACAAATCTTAACCGAAAGCCACACCGCTCCATACTCGATCCATCCTGGAGGAACCAAAATGTACAAGGACATTCAGGAAAGATTTTGGTGGCACGGTATGAAAAGAGATATAGCCACATTTATTGCTTGTTGCGATTCATGTCAACGCATCAAGGCCGAGCATCAAAAGCCAGCAGGGCTACTCCAGCCAAACAGGATACCAGAGTGGAAATGGGATGAAATAGGAATGGATTTCATCGTCGGGCTACCCCGATCACAACGCGGGAATGACGCCATTTGGGTCATCACAGACCGACTAACCAAGGTTGCTCATTTCATTCCCGTGAAGACTACCTACTCCACACAAAGACTGGCCAAACTTTATCTCTCCCGTATAGTTTTCTTGCATGGAGTCCCGAAGACTATAATATCAGACCGAGGCACCCAATTCGTCTCCAAATTTTGGGATCACCTACAACAAGCCCTGGGCACGCAACTAACTTTCAGTACAGCATACCACCCTCAGACTGATGGACAAACGGAACGTGTAAACCAAATCCTAGAGGATATGCTAAGAGCCTGTGTGCTCACCTATGGATCCAGTTGGGAAGAGAGTTTGCCGTATGCCGAATTTGCTTACAACAACAGCTACCAAGCCAGCTTACAAATGGCACCCTTTGAAGCATTGTACGGACGGAGGTGTCGTACCCCACTAAATTGGTCAGAAACAGGTGACAGCCGTATCTTCGGCCCCGACATGCTTAAAGAGGCCGAGGAGAAAGTTAAACAAATCAGGGACAGACTCAAGACAGCACAGAGCCGACAAAAGAGCTACTATGATCAGAAGCATCGTGGGGTCAGCTTTGAACCCGGTGATTCCGTATACCTCCGAGTATCTCCTATGAGGGGTCTGCAACGGTTCAAAATTAAGGGGAAGCTAGCCCCAAGATTTATTGGGCCATTTTGTGTAAAGGCTCGAAGAGGCACGGTAGCCTACCAACTAGACCTACCCAGGGAACTGTCAGACATCCATGACGTATTTCACGTCTCACAGTTGAGGAAATGTGTGAGTAACCCGGACAAGCAGGTACCTCATGAGAACATTGATGTGCAACCAGATCTCACCTACAGAGAGAGGCCAGTAAAAATATTGGAAGAATCTGAACGGAGGACCCGTCAGAAAACGACAAAGTTTTTCAGGGTTCAGTGGAGCAACCACACTGAGGATGAAGCTACATGGGAAAGGGAAGATTTTCTCCGGGCAGAGTATCCATATCTATTAGAGGGTCAGCAGAAATCTCGAGGACGAGATTTTTCCTAAGGGGGTAGGTGTTGTGACACCCAAGTTTTTAATTGGATTTTCCAAAAGATTTTTTTATTTGACTTGAGGGAGGTGATTTAACTTTTTCTTCAAAAGGACTCTCCCTTTCAAATATTTTTTTTATGGCAAAAGTTTTATTTGGATTCACCCAAGATCTGTCCTTGGTCTTGAAGGTTCTTGCTTTTCATTTGGACTCAAGACAAAATGCTTTTCACATGGGAAAATGCCTTTGAAAATCTCTTTGAAATTTGCACTATGGCTTTTGGAATAATCATTTACCACTTTCAACATTTCCCTCTTGCCATGGCCTTAGTGCAAATACTGTCTCCTAACCCTCCCCTCATCTTTGGATCATGTTTGGCATCTAATCCAGCAAGTTGAACCTCCCCTATGTTTATTTTCCATTCAAATCTTATTCAAATAAATTTCTGTCTTCTATTCTATCCATTGGTGATTTACAAAGGAACTCTACTTTCTGTTTTGATTTTTGCCCCCAAACCAACTCTCCTCCCTAGTCCTTTGAACCCTCAACCAAGATCCATGAAGATCCACTGGTCTTCAGTTCAAATTTTTCAAACTACACTTGCTGCAAGTTTGGACCAGATTTGTCAAATTTGGTGAAATTCATTCAAAACCTTCTCCAAAAATTCCAAGTAAAATCAGGCAGCCTCTGGGTGCATTGAGTGGTCATCTCACCAAGTACCAACTCCAGAAAAAAATTTCTCATAGCCATATCATTCTGTCGAGCACCTGCAGTGCATGGTCTTTGTCAAGTTCAGAAAAATTCAGAGAACAGTTCAGTGGCTTACTGTCGTTTTCTTCAGAGATGGTTGTCGATCTCGCCAGTGCCATTGTGTCGCCTTGCTCCTCGTCCCCTCCCCCTTGTTCCTGCACCGCACGAGCGCCTGGCACCTTGCGGGCGTCAGCGATGAGCTGCAGAAGGTGCGCCGCCCCGTGACCGACGCCAGCAGCGACTTTGCGGCCGCCAGCGGGAGGCATGGCGCCGACGACGCCACCCAGCGCCGCCCAAGCCACTGGAGCTCGCCGCGTGGCCTTCCACCCCCCCGAACGTGCTGCCGCTCTCGTCGTGAACCGCAGGGCGTGGAGCGCGCTATCTGCCGCCGTCGAGCCCGTGCAGTCACCTCACCGTGTACCGACGCCATTACGCCAAGACCAACTCCGTTTAGCTGTGGAATGACACCAGTAACCTCCACTGATGCTGCCTGGCCACTCAAACCTCCAGCCAATCCACTGCATCGCCGTAATCGCTCGCCGGAGATTCTCCATTCACGGCCACCCTGTCGATCCGCCTATAAATAGAGGCCCCGAGCTTCAACTCGAGCACCCACCATCCCTGCACTCCACCTAGAGCACGCCTAGCCACTGGAAGAGCCCCGAGGAGGTCTCCTTCCTCAAGTCCGGCCGCCGCGACCCGCCACGGGATCCAGCTCGATTCGCCCGTGTGTGTGCACCTCCGCCTCCCTTCTCTTGCCAGTAGCTTCACCATGCACCTCTCTTTCTGAACCGCGCTTCAATTCGAAGTTTGCAGCCCTCCACCGGAGTTCCCCATCCTCACCCGAGCCGCCGTCCGCCGGAGAAAGTGTCGCCGTCGACGTGGTGCTCCCCGTTGGTCGAGTCCACCACCCACCGACGCGGAAGAACAAGCTGAAACTCTTGGTACCCTCCGATCCTCCTAACTCGCCGTGGTTCGACGTCGGCGTCCACCGCAGTCTTCGGGCGCCGGCGAGCTTTTCAAACCTGACATGTGGACCCCGCATGTCAGCCTCTGTTCTATTCTTTCGTGAACCGTTTTCTGTTGGCGCCTTCGGGCCAAATACGTTTTCTCTCTTGATCTTGCGCATTTCCAATCGAACCGTTTTCTGTTTTCTCAGTTAAAACCCTGGAACTTTTCTGTTTCATTACAGATAAGTCCCTGGACAGAAACCTTTATAACTTTTTAATAAAAAGGGATTTTTGAGTGATTCTTTTTCTGACAATCTTCAAATTTTGTCTAGTTTTTTATGGGATTTATTTGAAAAATATTTGGAAAAGCTTCTGTGCACGCATGTTTGAACATTTGATATGATAAGTGTTTGGCATGTTTGCTTGAAAGTTTGTGCGTGGCATATGAGTGTCGGTAAATACCTCGTTGCTTGTAAGGCAACTACCCGCATGTTCCAAAGTTGCGATGATCTCTGATGAGAGATGGCCTAATCATGTGGTGACATGAAGGGCAGCAAGGTGGTACTGTTGTAGCATACCAGCCTTGCGTCATCCGACTTTCTCCGACGTTAACGTGGACGGAGTCACGTTATCGTTCTTTTCCCCGCATGTTCCAAAGTTGCGATGATCTCTGATGAGAGATGGCCTAATCATGTGGTGACATGAAGGGCAGCAAGGTGGTACTGTTGTAGCATACCAGCCTTGCATCATCCGACTTTCCCCGACGTTAACGTGGACGGAGTCACGTTATCGTTCTCCCCCCCTTCCGTGCTACCACATGTTTCATTTGCCAGGATGCGGTTTAGTAAGTTGGTAACCTCTTTCCGTGTACACACCAAACAGAGAGGCCGGGATGATGGTACCTTGGCCCAGGATTAAAGCCAGTCATCCGGTCAGGGGGCATGGGTGTTTTCGGTTGGGACCGAGAGGGGGGGCACCCCCTTAGAGCGCGCGTATAGAAATTTGATCCCATGCTACGCGAGGTTGTAGCCTCCCCGTCTCAAGGTTTTTCTTGAACGTTGCCGAGGGTGATCCCTGGCTTCGGAAGGTTGAATTGGGTGTGTACTGGTTAGACGTGTTTCTTCCAAAACACCGTAGACGAAACTAGTCCCCGTGACTACTGAAATCCGTTGGCTGTGGTTAAGTACAAACTCTGCAGAGTCAATTCCTTCCAATTCATCGTATCAATGATCAAGTAGTGTAATCATTATACCCCTATCTATCCGCGTGGAAAACTGTCCCCGGTGAACAAGCTCAAGTGGTAAATCCAGTTTAATTATTATTCCTGTGGATGGACTAATTTTATATTTGTCTCGTACTTGTGATAATTTATGTTCCCGAACTATTGTATTATTGAGCTACAATATGAGCCCTTTATGTGATGTCGCTCAGACGTCCGACTGTGGCATGTTCGTCTTTTATTTCTTTTGTTATAAGCCCTTTATGTGGTGTCGCCCCGACGCCCGACTGTGGCATTATTATTCTGCATTTTCCTCTCGAGGAGTCATTCAGACCCTCGTTTGGCACCAGTATTATTATTCTCGTAGTTTCCTCTCGAGGAGTCATTCAGACCCTCGTTTGGCACCAGTATTACTATTCTGCAGTTTCCGCTCGAGGCGTCATTCAGACCCTCGCTTGGCACCCAGTATTTATTATCTCTATGTCTGAACGCACTGGATAAATTGTTCATATGCTTCATGGTTGCATTTGTTATGTCTTATGTCCGAACTGTCTTGCGAGTACTTTCATAGTACTCACCTGGCTTGTTGATTTGGCCAGATGTTGACGAAGGCGATCTCTTGGATGAAGAGTTTGATAGCGCGTCCGACGCCTAGAGGAGTCCCAGTCAGTCCTGTGCGATCCCGGATATTGGTCACTTGTATTATATACGCTTCCGCCACCCGCAATCAGTCTCCTCGAGCCTCACTCCGACGCTCGAAGAGCTGTAGTCTTCAGGAGTCATATCACTCGCTTCGCGGTGATATTTCCACCACCGTTTTTATCGCGAGTTAGTAGTATGCCACCCTATCCGCCGTCTTGTTTTAGCGGCGTACATGTAATAAATTTTTGGGCAGTCTCCGCCCAACCTTGTATTATATTTAGTACTCCTGGTATTTTTCTTCTATGACCAAGATATTGTCTACCAGTGAGAAGGAATTCTTCCTTACTGGTCCGTAAAAGGGATTGGTCTCTCAATAATTATTTTATTGAAAAACCGGTCGTGACATGTAGCCTGTTTAGTAATATCTCAGAACCTTGAGTGATGATGTTGAGTATGGTGCTACCCCGTCCTTTGCAGAATGTCTCACTTTGAGCATTTTAGTGCCGTTATCCTGCCAGAGTTGTCCTAGGAGTTCGAGAGATACAAATTTCCTTGTGCTACATGTTGCATTCTTTAGTTGTTGTTGACCTCGTCCTTGGTTCCGCTTCTCAGGATGTCATCAGTCCGAAGTTCTGTTGCTCGTTGCCTGAACCACGGAGGTGGTAGGGATGAGGAGGATCCTTCCGACCAGCCTTCGTTGGCAGAGTTTATGTTAGAGATGGAGAGGAACAAGCATGATTCTAACCGCTTGTTAGCACGTATCGAGGAGAACACCGCACCCCAGTGCAAAGAGTCAGCGACCATCTATGATTTCATTGGTCTGAAACCACCTACCTTCCATCATTTCATTGAGCCACTCGATGCAGATGACTGGCTTCGTAGTATCACACACAAGCTACATTCTGCGAACGTAGCTGAAGGTGACAAGGTCACCTATGCTGCATATCACCTGGAAGGTCCTGCTAGTCTTTGGTGGCAGAACTATGAGGCTATGCTTCCAGCTGGCCAGATACCGACCTGGAGAGATTTCACTGAGGCTTTTCGTGAGTATCACATTCCTCAGGCTCTCATTGACCGCAAGAGAGAGGAGTTCTGTAGTTTCACCCAGGGTAAGATGGCTGTTGATGCTTACAGTAGAGAGTTTGAGAACCTCGCCCGCTATGCTACAGAAGAAGTGTCCACGGACGCTAAGAAGCAGGCTAGGTTCCGGAAGGGTCTCAACCCCAAGTTGCGTCGTGATCTCCACTTGCACCATTGCAATACATTCCAGGCTCTTGTGAACAAGGCCATTAATGCGGAGACAGCTCAGCTCATCTACGAGGAGTCTCGTAAGCACACCCGTGATTTGGTTTCTTCCTCTGGTTCTAGTTCTCATAAGCGCCGGATTTGGGTTCCGAACTCCGCTCTTCCACCTGGATATGCACCGAGGCCATCTTATGTGCCGCCTCACCCAGTTCAGCAGTATGCTCCCCCCAGGACTATTGGTAGACCGCTTGTCAATGCGGGTCCACATCCAACTTCAGGGACTTGCTTCTCATGCGGGAAGCCAGGACACTATGCACGTGACTGCTCTCAAACTAACTATGCCCCACCCCTGCCTGAGAAGTCTGTTGGCTGTGGTAAGCCATCATGCAAGATGATCAGTGTCAAGCCAGCTCCCACTGAACATGGACGTGTGCATCACGTCTTAGCTAAAGACGCTCATGATGATCCGGATGTCGTTCTTGGTACACTCCTTGTCAATTGCCATCCAGCTTCGGTTCTATTCGATACTGGAGCATCTCACTCCTTCATCTCTGAAGGCTATGCTCGTTTGCACGACATGTCATTTTGTGATATGCCAACTCCACTTGAAATCCAAACTCCAGGGTCTAGATGGCAAACTACCAGAATAAGCCATGGTAATGAAATCCTTGTTGACAGACTTGTATTCCTTGCCTCACTTATAGCCCTCAAGTCTACAGATATTAACATCATCTTGGGTATGGACTGGATGACAGCTCATCATGCCAAGATTGATTGCTACACCAGGTCTGTTCAACTCACACACCCATCTGGCAAGTTAGTCACTGTCTCCACCAGAGTTGCAAAGCGTCAACTCTATTCCCTTAATGCCAGTTCTCTTCCAGACCTTGGAGATATCCCGGTAGTCCGTGACTTTCCGGATGTCTTTACAGAGGAACTGCCAGGTATTCCACCTGACAGAGATGTAGAGTTTGTCATAGATCTTATCCCAGAAACCGCCCCAATCTCTAGGAGACCTTACAAGATGGCACCTTTAGAACTAGCTGAGCTTAAGAAACAACTTGATGAGTCCTTGCAAAAGGGTTTCATCCGTCCTAGTTCTTCTCCCTGGGCTTGCCCCGTCCTCTTCATCAAGAAGAAGGATGGTACGGACCGGATGGTTGTAGATTATCGTCCCGTTAATTTGGTCACGATAAAGAACAAGTATCCGCTCCCCAGGATCAATGACCTGTATGATCAGCTCGCTGGATCCTCAGTCTTTTCCAAGATGGATTTGAGGTTAGGCTACCATCAAATCAAGATTAGAAACGGGGACATTCCTAAGACGGCTTTTGTCACTCGTTATGGCCAGTACGAGTACACCATCATGTCTTTCGGTCTAACCAGTGCTCCAGCCACATTCTGCCGCTTGATGAACTCGATCTTCATGGAGTACTTAGATAAGTTCATCGTGGTTTACCTCGATGATATCCTTATTTACTCAAAGAACGAGGAAGAGCATGCCGAACATCTTAGATTTGTGTTAGAAAAACTCAGAGAGCACCGCCTTTATGCCAAGTTCTCCAAGTGCGAATTTTGGTTGCCAGAAGTGACCTACCTAGGCCACGTGATCTCTGGTAAGGGCATTGCTGTCAATCCTGAGAGAGTTCAGGCCATTCTTGATTGGACTCCACCTGAAACAGTTAAACAAGTTAGGAGTTTCCTTGGTCTAGCCCGTTATTGTCGCCGCTTCGTTGAAAACTTCTCCAAAGTAGCCAAACCCCTCACGGAACTTCTCAAGAAGGATAAAAAGTTTGAGTGGTCCCCACAGTGTGAATACAGTTTTCAGGAACTAAAAAGACGCCTGACTTCTGCCCCCATACTTGTGCCACCGGATTTCACTAAAGACTTTGTTATCTACTGCGACGCCTCACGACAGGGACTAGGCTGCATTCTTATGCAGGATCGTCATGTGATTGCCTATGCATCTCGACAGTTGCATCCACATGAGGAGAATTATCCTACACATGATCTAGAGCTTGCAGCCGTAGTCTATGCTCTTAAGACATGGCGACATTACCTTCTCGGTAAACGTTGCGAGATTTACACCGATCACCAGAGTCTCAGGTATATCTTCACCCAACCAGATTTGAACCTTAGGCAAAGACGTTGGTTGGAGTTGATCTCAGATTACGACTTAGGGATTACCTACACCCCAGGCAAGGGCAATGTCATGGCTGATGCGCTAAGTCGTAAGTCCTATTGCAACAATCTTATGCTGCAGCAGGGCCAACCACTTCTCCATGAGGAATTCTGTAAGCTTAACCTTCACATTGCTCCTCACGGATTCATTTCTACCTTGGTGGCGAAACCTACTCTTGTGGATCAGATCATCTCTGCTCAGAAGCAGGATACGGGAATTTCCCGGATCAAGAGAAACATTAATAAGGGAGTTGGTGGAAGTTTCTCTATAGATGATCAAGGTGTTGTTTTCTTTGAGAATCGCTTGGTGGTTCCCAAGAATCAACATCTTCGGCAACTGATCCTTAAGGAGGCTCATGAATCTCCTCTCACGATTCATCCCGGTAGTACTAAGATGTATCAGGACCTACGCCAGAGGTTCTGGTGGACTAGGATGAAGAGAGAAATCGCTCGGTTCATTGCTAACTGTGACGTTTGTCGTCGCGTTAAGGCAGAGCATCAAAGGCCTGCTGGCACCCTTCAACCTTTAGCCATTCCTGAGTGGAAATGGGATAAAGTTGGTATGGACTTCATCACCGGCTTTCCCAGGACCAAGAAAGGGAATAACGCTATCTTCACAGTCATTGATCGTCTTTCCAAAGTGGCTCACTTCCTACCTGTTCGAGAGAGTATCACTGCTAGTCAGCTCGCTGACTTATATATTTCTCGAATAGTTTCACTTCATGGTGTTCCACTAGAGATCAATTCAGACCGTGGTAGTCTTTTCACTTCTCATTTCTGGGAGAGTTTCCAAACTGCCATGGGCACCAATCTTCCTTCAGTACCGCTTTCCACCCTCAATCAAGTGGTCAGGTGGAAAGGGTCAACCAAATTCTCGAAGACATGCTTAGAGCTTGCGTTATCTCATTCGGTATGGATTGGGAGAAATGCCTACCTTTTGCCGAGTTTGCTTATAACAATAGCTATCAATCCAGTCTTAAGAAAGCTCCTTTCGAGATTCTGTATGGACGAAGATGTCGAACACCTTTGAACTATTCAGAAACCGGTGAAAGACAATTCTTTGGACCGGACATGATCCAGGAAGCAGAAGAGCAAGTTCGCATCATTCGTGAGAATTTGAAAACAGCCCAATCTCGTCAAAAGAGCCAGTATGACCGTCTTCATAAGGAAGTGGCTTATGAAGTTGGCGACAAGGCTTACCTTCGGGTTACTCCTCTAAAGGGTACCCATCGTTTCAGTATCAAGGGCAAGTTGGCTCCTCGTTACATTGGTCCTTTTCACATTCTCGCTAAACAAGGAGAGGTTGCCTACCATTTGGAACTACCCCCACATCTTTCTCGAGTCCATGATGTCTTCCACGTCTCTCAACTCAGGCGTTGCTTCTCGGATCCCATCCGCGGAGTGGACCACGAAACGCTTGATCTCCAAGATAACCTCACATATCGAGAGTACCCTATTCGCATTCTTGATCAAGCAGAGCGTGTCACCCGACGTCAGAACATCAAGTTTCTCAAGGTTCAGTGGTCTCATCATTCCGAGAGAGAAGCTACTTGGGAGCGAGAAGATCGTCTTCGACTAGAGTACCCCACCTTCTTTCCATCGACCCCTGAATCTCGGGACGAGATTCTTTCAAGTGGGGGCGAGTTGTCACGTCCCTAGTTCTGGTATGACCTAGACTAGCTAGTCATGTGTGCATCATGTTTAAATTCAATTTAAAATTGAAATGGGGATTTGTGAAACCCTCAGAAATCATTTCTGGAAATGACCCAGATAAAAATTGCTCCAAAAAGGTCCAAGAAAATGTTCATGTTACTCTCTGAAAATATTGGACAGAGATAAAAATCAAACCAATATTTTCAGGAGCTCATAAGTATTTATTTTGGCCATTTGGAATTAATGCATAATTATTTGCTTTGGATATATATTTGCTATATATATAATATATGTCCAAAAATTCTGTTAATTGGTGAGGAGTTTTGGAGCAATCCAACTAGTTCCTACAAAAATTGACAGAAGTAAATAAAATGATTTAGTGTTTAAAACTAAATCAAAACAAATTACAGAAAACAAAAATAGAAAGAAAGGAAGAAAACCCACCTGCACTTACCTCCCTGTGCAGCCCGTCACTGTGCAGCCTGGCCTGGCCCAGCGGCCCAGCAGGCCGGCCCAGCCAGCTGGCCGTGCCAGTCGTCCCCTTCCTCGCGCCACGAGGACGCTGGGCACGCGCTCGCCGACCGCGCGCATGCGCGCCACCTCCTGCTTCTCCCTCTCGTCGCCTGGAACACCCGCGCGACGCCACGCGCCACCCTGCACCTCTCTCGCTCTCCCCCGTGCCCATTCCCTCTTCCCCTTTGCTCTCTCTCGCGGCCGAACACGCCCGTCGCCGCCGTCCACAGCCACCGTGGCCTCGGCCACTGTGGCACCTCCCCGACACGCTCCACAGCTCCGCCGCGACCCCCTCTCCCTCCTCACCGAGCCAAGCAACCCGGGCGAGCTCCGCTTCGTCCTCGGCGGCGTCGTCTTCATCTCCGGCCGCCCAAGAACGACGGCGACCCTCCAGCCGCACCAGCCCTTCGCCGAGCTCGCCGTCGACGCCGTCGAGTCCGCAGTGAGCCTCTGCTCCGTTTCCCTCTTCCCGTTCCTCCGTTCTCGCGCCGTAGCCCTTCGCCCGCCCTTGGCCGAACTCCGGCCACCGCCGCGAGTTTCGCTCCGGCGTGCTCCGACCACCCCACGGTCTTCCGCGTGTCCCACTGGATGCGCGCGAGCCTGGGCTTCGCGTAGGTGGCCTCCGCTGCCCAAATGGTCGCCGGAGCGACGAACCCGACGAGCTCCGCCGCGCTCGGCCTCGCCGGCGACTAACCGCCGGTCAACCCGGGTCAACCGCACTAATTACCCCCCCCCCCTGTGACACTGACAGTGGGCCCCTGCGCCTAATCCTATAACTAGAATAAATTAAACCCTCTGTTTAAAACGTGTGTCACTGACGTGTGGCCCCCACACGTCAGGTTTGACCCCAGTCAGCGCTGTTGACTTGGTGACGCAAGCATGACGCAGTGCTGACACAGTTACTCATTTTCTGGATTTAAATTAAATCAGGAAATTCCAGAAAATGATATAAACTTCAAAAATTCATAGAAATTCAACCGTAGCTCAGATTTAAATAATTTATATATGAAAAATGATCAGAAAAATGCAATCTATCCATCTGTGCCATTTTTCATGCATGACAAACCAACCTATACATGCTGTATATATGAAAACACACTTATGGCATTTAAAGGGACTTATATTAGAGTTGCATTTGAACCTTTGGTTCAAATGGATCTCTTCCAAGTTGAATGCTAAATGCATTGGCTCAAAACACATCACATATTCATGCCATATTCATGCATCATATTGTTGCATATGATTGTGTTTTGATTGTCGACACCGTTCCTTCTCGATAGGTCCTGCTCCGGAGAGTGTTCCAGAGTACCTGTCTGAGGAGCAGTGCCACCCTGTTGATCTACCAGGCAAGCAAACCCCCTTTGTTCATTCCAATACAATCCTACTCTCTCGCTCTTGCTCTCTTTTACTGCATTAGGACAACAACGATTCAACTGCTACTTTATGCTGCGGTAGTTGAACCCATTCCTCTGCATGACCTATCATTGCCACAGTAAATAGTTGAAACCCACTAGCATGTGTAGGAGTTGTTTGAGCCATGTTGTGTTCCTACCATGCCTTGCCTGCTATTGCTTAGAGTTGTGTCAGGTCTGATTCATAGGGAATGAATTGGAGTGTTACGATATGTTCTGGTGCTGAGAGTTAAGTGTGTGAACACGATTTGGTAAAGGTAGCGGTGAGAGGCCATGTAGGAGTACATGGTGGGTTGTCTCACTGGAACCGTTCTTAAGCACTGAGTTCTGTGTATGTTGTCCAATGACTAGCTACTACCACACATTGGAATGCTTAAGTGCCCCTCTCGACTTATTAACCAACTTGATCTCTGTCCAGGAGTTGCAACTAGTTTCTGGTGTTTGTAGGTAGTGCTATTTTTCTACCGAGTGGCACCCGGCAGGGTGGGCTTGGGACAGACTAGGCACACGTGGCCCGGTGTACCGAGTGGCACCCGGATGGTGGGCTCGGGAACCCCGCACACATCGTTTGGGGCCGTGAGCGACACCCCGGCCGGATCTCCTTGCGGATGGAACCCGAATAGGCGATAAACCTGGACTAGAGTCTTGTGTGGTTAGTTAGGTCGTGGCCGACACCCTCGCCAGGCTTCCGCTTGAAGGTTGCCGAGGTACATGACGTGTACATGGCGGTAAGTGGCGAGAGCGTGTGTGAAGCAGTACACCCCTGCAGGGTTATCATGATCTATTCGAATAGTCGTGTCCTCGGTTATGGACTTCTTGGATGCTTACGTGGTACATAGACAACTTGAAGTGGATACTCTAAAATGCTCAAGATAAGTGTGAGTGCTATGGATGGCTTCTCGTAGTGAGATGGGAATGAATCCATAGTGGTGTATTGAGGTGGTGATTAGTGGACTCGTGTGCGCCTTCTTACCTCAGAGAAGTTTCTCGTAGTCGTAGAATAGGATAGCCACTGAGTCAAAGCTGGCTTGCTGCAACTAAACCCCACACTACCTTCTTAATACAAATGCATGTATGATAGGATCTGATGTAAGTCTTGCTGAGTACCTTTGTACTCATGTTGCTTTATTTATGTTCTTGCAGCGGAGACTTCAGCCTTACTAGTAGTCCCGCTTGGACTTCGACGAGTAGCTTGTACCTCAGCTACAATCTTGTACCCTTGGGAGGGTCTTGTAGATAGTCAGGCTTCTCAGCCTTTTTATTTTGTAGTTGTCTGTACCCAGACATGTAATGCTTCCATTGCTTGTATGCTCTGAATGATGGGTCATGTGACCCCTGTTTGTACTTAATGCTATGTGTCTCTTCTAGGCCTTTTATCTATATGAGTTTGCGTTATGTTGTGATGCCATGTTGTACAGCACATACTTGCATGTTATGCGTACGTGTAACGTGTATTGCTATGTGTGGGATCCGACAACCTAGTTGTCTATCCTTGGTAGCCTCTCTTATGGGGAAATGTAGTCTAGTGCTTCCACCGAGCCATGGTAGTCCGCTACAGCCCGGTTTACCGGAGTCCTGCTAGCCCAGCACTACTGCTCCGGAACACTTAGACTGGCCGGCATGTGATTCACTTCATTCCTGTGTCTGTCCCTTCGGGGAAATGTCACGCGGTGACATCCGGAGTCCTTCCTAGCCTGCTACAGCCCGGGTTCCCGGAGTCCTGTTAGCCCGGTGCTACAGCCCGGATTCACACGCTGTTGACCGACACGTTCGATGTTGATTCATGAATGCATGTCCCCATACGTTAGTGCCGCTCTGGGTTCACGACTAGCCATGTCGGCCCGGGTTCTCTGTCATATGGATGCTAGCGACATTGTCATATATGTGAGCCAAAAGGCGCAAACGGTCCCGGGCCATGGTAAGGCGACACCCGTGGGAGTACCATGCGTGAGGCTGCAAAGTGATATGAGGTGTTACAGGCTAGATCGGTGTGACTTAGAATCGGGGTCCCGACAACTAATACCGCCTGGAACACCATAGTGTGATGGTGTGTCCGAACATCATAACTGCACCCTATTGGATATGGTGCATACCATGATGTGTCTTATCGAATTACCACTATCGTTTATGGGTTAGGCATTAGAGACAACCGCATTCACTTTAAATAGGGCACCACGCAATTTCGTTGAGACGAAACTGTATGAACTATGGTTTAGAGAAACCTAAGCTGTCGTTTCTTAAAAGTTTGGGGCTGCGATGCTTATGTGAAAAGTTTCAGGCTGATAAGCTCGAACCTAAAGCGGATAAATGCATCTTCATAGAATACCCAAAACAGTTGGGTATAGCTCCTATTTCAGATCTGGAAGCAAAAGTGATTGTTTCTAGAAACGGGTCCTTTCCCGAGGAAAAGTTTCTCTCGAAAGAATTGAGTGGGAGGATGGTGGAGACTTGATGAGGTTATTGAACTATCACTTCAACTAGTGTGTAGCAGGGCACAAGAAGTTGTTCCTGTGGCACCTACACCAATTGAAGTGGAAGCTTATGATAGTGATCATGAAACTTCGGATCAAGTCACTACCAAACCTCGTAGGATGACAAGGATGCATACTACTTCAGAGTGGTACGTAATCCTATCTTGGAAGTCATGTTGCTAGACAACAATGAACCTACGAGCTATGGAGAAGCGATGGTGGGCCCAGATTCCGACGAATGGCTCGAGGCCATAAAATCCGAGAGAGGATCCATGTATAAAAACAAAGTATAGACTTTGGAAGAACTACTTGATGGTCGTAAGGCTGTTGGGTGCAGATGGATTTTAAAAGGAAGACGGACAATGATGGTAAGTGTCACCATTAAGAAAGCTCGACTTGTCGTTAAGATGTTTTCCGACAAGTTCAAGGAGTTGACTACGATGAGATTTTCTCACTCGTAGTGATGCTAAGAGTCTGTTGGAATTATATTAGCAGTTACTGCATTATTTATGAAATCTTGCAGATAGGATGTCAAAAACATTGTTTCCTCGACGATTTTATTTAGGAAAGGTTGTATGTGATACAACCAGAAGGTTTTGTCAATCCTGAAAGATGCTAACAAGTATGCAAAGCTCCAGCAATCCTTCTAAGGACTGGAGTAAGCATCTTGGAGTTGGAATGTACGCTTTGATGAGATGATCAAAGATTTTGGGTTTTTACAAAGTTTATGAGAAACTTGTATTTCCAAAGAAGTGAGTGGGAGCACTATAGAATTTTTGATGAGTATATGTTGTTAACATATTGTTGATCAGAAATGATGTAGAATTTCTGGAAAGCATACAGGGTTATTTGAAAAGTGTTTTTCAATGGAAAACCTGGATTATGCTACTTGAACATTGAGCATCAAGATCTATAAGGATAGATCAAAAACACTTAATAGTACTTTCAAATGAATACATACCGTGACAAGATTTTGAAGGAGTTCAAAATAGATCAGCAAAGAAGGAGTTCTTGGCTGTGTTACAAGGTGTGAGTATTGAGTAAGACTCAAAACATGACCATGGCAGAAGAGAGAGAAAGGACGAAGGTTGTCCCCTATGCTTTAGACGTAGGCTCTACAGTATGTTATGCTGTGTACCGCACCTGAAGTGTGCCTTGCCATGAGTCAGTCAAGGGGTACAAGAGTGATCCAGGAATGGATTACATGACAGCGGACGAACTTATCCTTAGTATCTAGTGGACTAAGGAATTTTCTCGATTATGGAGGTGGAAAAAGAGTTCGTCGTAAAGGGTTACGTCGATGCAATCTTTGACACTAATCCAGATGACTCTGAGTAGTAAACCGGATTTGTATAGTAGAGCAGCTATTTGGAATAGCTCCAAGTAGTGCGTGGTAGCTGCATCTACAAGATGACATAGAGATTTGTAAAGCACACACGAATCTGGAAGATTCAGACCCGTTGACTAAAAACCTCTCTCACAAGCGAGATATGAACAAACCCCATGGGTGTTGGATTCATTACAATCACATAGTGATGTGAACTAGATTATTGACTCTAGTGCAAGTGGGAGACTGTTGGAAATATGCCCTAGAGGCAATAATAAAATGGTTATTATTGTATTTCCTTGTTCATGATAATTGTCTATTGTTCATGCTATAATTGTATTAAATGGAAACCATAATACATGTGTGAATACATAGAGCACAACATGTCCCTAGTAAGCCTCTAGTTGACTAGCTCGTTGATCAATAGATGGTTATGGTTTCCTGACCATGGACATTGGATGTCATTGATAACGGGATCACATCATTAGGAGAATGATGTGATGGACAAGACCCAATCCTAAGCATAGCACAAGATCGTGTAGTTCGTTTGCTAAGAGCTTTTCTAATGTCAAGTATCGTTTCCTTAGACCATGAGATTGTGCAACTCTCGGATACTGTAGGAATGCTTTGGGTGTACCAAACGTCACAACGTAACTGGGTGGCTATAAAGGTGCACTACAGGTATCTCCGAAAGTGTCTGTTGGGTTGGCACGAATCGAGACTGGGATTTGTCACTCCGTATGACGGAGAGGTATCTCTGGGCCCACTCGGTAATGCATCATCATAATGAGCTCAATGTGACTAATGAGTTAGCCACGGGATCATGCGTTACGGAACGAGTAAAGAGACTTGCCGGTAACGAGATTGAACGAGGTATTGGGATACCGACGATCGAATCTTGGGCAAGTAACATACCGATAGACAAAGGGAATTGTATACGGGATTGATTGAATCCCCGACATCGTGGTTCATCCGATGAGATCATCGTGGAACATGTGGGAGCCAATATGGGTATCCAGATCCTGCTATTGGTTATTGGCCGGAGAGGTGTCTCGGTCATGTCTGCATGGTTCCCGAACCCGTAGGGTCTACACACTTAAGGTTCGGTGACGCTAGAGTTGTTATGGGAAATAGTATGTGGTTACCGAAGGGAGTCCGGAATTGTTCTGGGAGTACCGGGTGACGACCAGCGTGACCGAGAGGTGTTTCGGAGGCCCCGGCAAGCGTTGGGAGCATTATAGGCCAAGGGGAGGGGGCACACCATCCCACTAAGGGGCTGTGCGCCCCTCCCAACCCCTCTCATGTAACGTGGAGAGGTGGGGGCGCCTCCCCTAGGGCAGCCACCCCTCCCGGCTTGGGGGGCAAGTTTCCCAGGGGTGGGGGCGCCCAAACCCATCTAGGGTTTCCCCTGTGGCCGCCGCCCCTCCCCTAGGGAACCCTAGGGCGCCTCCTCCACCCCCTTCCCCCTATATATAGTGAGGGAGAGAGAGGGCAGCCGCACCCCTTGCATGGCGCAGCCCCTTCCTCCTCCAACTCCTCCTCCTCCTCCGTAGTGCTTAGCGAAGCTCTGCCGGAGAACCACGAGCTCCATCGCCACCAAGTCGTCGTGCTGCTGGAGTTCTCCCTCAACTTCTCCTCTCCCCTTGCTGGATCAAGAAGGAGGAGACGTCCCCGGGCTGTACGTGTGTTGAACGCGGAGGCGCCGTCCGTTCGGCGCTAGATCGGATCTTCCGCGATTTGAATCGCCGCGAGTACGACTCCATCAACCGCGTTCTTGTAACGCTTCCGCTTAGCGATCTTCAAGGGTATGAAGATGCACTCCCTCTCTCTCGTTGCTAGCATCTCCTAGATTGATCTTGGTGATAGTAGGAAAATTTTGAATTATTGCTACGTTAACCAACAGTCATGACCTCTCCAAACCCACTTTTTATTAAAAATTTCATAAGATTGAACACTCTCCAAATATGTGGGATTATTTTAGCTAAAGTTGTCACTCTTCAAAACCCACTTTTAATATTATCACAAGCATAATCATCATGAGGTCTAAATAAATTTTCAAGATCATAAGAATCATTATCACCCCAATCATGATCATTGCAATAAGTAGTGGACATAGCAAAACAAGCATCCCCAAGCTTGGGGTTTTGCATATTATTAGCATAATTGACATTAATAGAATTTATAATAACATCATTGCAATCATGCTTTTCATCCAAGTTGCTATCATGAATCACTTTATAAATTCCTTCTTTTAACACTTCATCACAATTTTCAGATTCATGAATCTCAAGCAAAACTTCATAAAGATAATCTCGCGCACTCAACCCACTAGCAATTGGTTCATCATAGTTGCATCTTTTGAAAAGATTAGCTAGTGGATGAGGATCCATATCAATAGGTTTTTAGCAAGCGAAGATGCAACCAAATAGAAGACACATGGTCACACAAGCAAACAAGAGATCTGACAAGAAAAAGGCGAACAAAAAAGAAGGCGAACAAAACGGCAAATTTTTGTGAAGTGGGGGAGAGGAAAACGAGAGGCAAATGGCAAATAATGTAAATTGCCAGGAGATGAGATTTGTGATTAGGAACCTGGTATATGTTGATGACCCTCCCTAGCAACGGCGCCAGAAATTCCTTTTGATTGCGGCTTGAAGCTTCGTAGGTAATTCCCCAAAGAGGAAGGGATGATGCAGCACAACAACGGTAGGTATTTCCCTCAGTGATGAAATCAAAGGTTATCAAACCAGTAGGAGAACCAAGCAACACAACATAAACAGCACCTGCACACAAATAACAACTACTCGCAACCCGACGTGTAAAAGGGGTTGTCAATCCCTTTCGGGTAGCGGCGCCTCAAGATAGGCAAACAGACGTGAATAAAATTGCAGTAGATTGATAGATCGAACGCCAAATAAAATAAATAATAATAAAATACAGCAAGGTATTTTTGTATTTTTGGTTTAATAGATCTGAAAATAAAAGCAAAGGAAAATAGATCGCAAAGGCAAATAATATGAGAAAGAGACCCGGGGGCCGTAGGTTTCACTAGTGGCTTCTCTCGAGAAAAATAGCAAACGGTGGGTAAACAAATTACTGTTGGGCAATTGATAAAACTTCAAATAATCATGATGATATCCAAGCAATGATCATTATATAGGCATCACGTCCAAGATTAGTAGACCGACTCCTGCCTGCATCTACTACTATTACTCCACACATCGACCGCTATCCATCATGCATCTCGTGTATTAAGTTCATGGAGAAACGAACTAATGCAATAAGAACGATGACATGATGTAGACAATATCTATCTATGTAGAGATAGACCCCATCGTTTTATCCTTAGTAGCAACAATACATACGTGTCGGTTCCCCTTCTGTCACTAAGATCAAGCACCATAAGATCGAACCCACTACAAAGTACCTCTTCCCATTGCAAGATAAATAGATCAAGTTGGCCAAACAAAACCCAAATATCAGAGAAGAAATATGAGGCTATAAGCAATCATGCATATAAGAGATCAAAGAAACTCAAATAACTTTCATGGATATAAAAAGATAGATCTGATCATAAACTCAAAGTTCATCCGATCCCAACAAACACACCGCAAAAAGAGTTATATCATATGGATCTCCAAGAGACCATTGTATTGAGAATAAAACGAGAGAGAGGAAGCCATCTAGCTACTAACTACGGACCCGAAGGTCTACAAAGAACTACTCACGCATCATCAGAGAGGCACCAATGGAAGTGGTGAACCCCTCCGTGATGGTGTCTAGATTGGATCAAGTGGTTCTGGACTCTGCGGTGGCTGGAATTGATTTTCGTCGACTCCCCTAGGTGTTCTGGAATATTGGGGTATTTATAGAGCAAAGAGGCGGTCCGGGGGGCACCCGAGGTGGGCACAACCCACCAGGGCGCGCCTGGGCCTCCTGGCGCACCCTGGTGGGTTGTGCTCCCCTCGAAGCACCCCCAGGCGCTGCCTTGGCCCATTGGGTGTCTTCTGGTCCATAAAAAATCTCCGTAAAGTTTCGTTGCATTTGGACTCCGTTTGATATTGATTTCCTGCGATGTAAAAAACATGCAGAAAACAACAACTGACACTTGGCACTATGTCAATAGGTTAGTACCAAAAAATGATATAAAATGACTATAAAATGATTATAAAACATCCAAGATTGATAATATAACAACATGGAACTATAAAAAATTATAGATACGTTGGAGACGTATCATGGGCTGAGTCTGATGAGGATTCCATTCTTGCTGCTAAGACAGATGATGAGATTCATGGGTGATCACTTCAGTGGGAGCTACCACCTGCGTCTTAGGTGTCCTCTCTGCCTTTTTGGTGTCTCGATGCCAAAGGAGGGAGAGTGTAGGATTTGCGAGTCTTTGTCTCCTTGCTTTCGTTTCGTTGAACCTTCGTTGCTTTGGTTTGTGTTGTGTGTGTGAGACCTGGAGACTTGTTCTATCATATGGTGTGAGACATATGCCCTCAAGCTTATCCTTTATTGTCTAGTATGTTTAGTAGATTGTGAGCTTATTTCATCTTGTGCCCTTTACTTCATGCTCACTTACTACCTTGCTTCCATGATTAGTGTCTCTTATATTATTGCAAGGCTTGCCTTGTCTATAAAATATAGGGGGAGTGTTGATCCTAGTGTGTGTGTGTTGTGCAGTCCAAAGCATATTTCTAGAATGCACACATCTAGGGGGAGCCTGTCTATATTTTATAGAGTTTGGGTTTGCTTATGTTCATTTTATATCCCTATGTGCAAATCCCGTATTGTCATCAATCCACCAATAAGGGGGAGATTGTAAGGGCATATTTCTCCCTATGCGGTTTTGGTGATTGATGACAGTGTATTTGCGGACTAAGCGTGTGCATTGAGCATTTCAGGTATCTCATGTCTAGGCACAAGACGATTCGGTGACCCTCGGAGCCTATCGAAGACGGCGTTTCTCTACGTTTCTTTTCGGTAGATTTGAGTCGTAGGAAAGCCGTACTATTAAGAGGGGGTCCGCTTCGAAAAGGTTAGGGTGGAATCAACACGTACACATATGTTCCTTTGCACCACCTTTCCTTTGCTTCAATGGAGCACCATCCGTTTATCCTTGTCTCTGCGAAATGAAGGCTTCCAAATGCTAAAGTATCTGTGGCGTGCGGTAGTAATGCTCAAGGGAGCAGTAGTACTGCAGGGGCTTGTGGTAGTACCGCTCAAGGGAGCGGTAGTACCGCAGGGACCAGCGGTAGTACCGCTCCTGGTGAGCGGTAGTACTGCTGCCTCCAGCGCTGACGCTGGCGCATGTGCAAGTAGGCGCGGAAGTAATTTTTTACTTCCGCCCCTACGCGGTAGTACCGCTCCCTGCGACTGGTAGTACCGTGCCGGACTTTTGCACAGCTCCAACCTCAGCGGAAGTAGCCACAGAAGCAATTTATTTCTTCCGTGCAATTTCCAGCACCAGTTGAGCCCTGCCTTACGGTAGTACCGTAGGGGCGCGCGGTAGTACCGCTCCAGCGGTTCTACCGCTCATTACCCAGTGCAACAGGACCTCATGTGGCCTCTACCGCGCGAGCGGTAGTACCACACAGTAAAGCGGTAGTACCGCAACCCCTTGCGGTAATACCGCAGGCGTTTGCGGTAGTACCGCGTGTCGCAGGCTGAGTGAGGGGGTAACGGTTGGATCTTTTCCCTCACCATATAAAGGGGGTCTTCTTCCGAAAGAAGATCACCTCTTCCCTCCCCAAGCTCCATTGTTGCTCAAAGCTCCATTTTTGTCCGATCTCTCTCCCTAGCCAATCAAACTTGTTGATTTCTCTAGGGATTGCTTGAGAAGGCCCCGATCTACACTTCCACCAAGAGAAATTTGATTCCCCCACTAATCCTTTGCGGATCTTGTTACTCTTGGGTGTTTGAGCACCCTAGGTGGTTGAGGTCACCGCGGATCCATATTCCATTGTTGTGAAGCTTCGTGGTGTCATTGGGAGCCTCCAATTAAGTTGTGGAGATAGCCCCAACCTTGTTTGTAAAGGTTCGGTCGCCGCCTCCAAGGGCACCAATAGTGGAATCACGGCATCCCGCATTGTGTGAGGGCGTGAGGAGAATACGGTGGCCCTAGTGGCTTCTTGGGGAGCATTGTGCCTCCACACCGCTCCAATGGAGACGTACTTTCTCTCAAAGGGAAGGAATTTCGGTAACACATCCTCGTCTCCACCGGCTCCACTTTTGGTTATATTTTACCTTTACTTGTGCAAGTTTATATTGTGTTGTATCCCTTCCTTGCTTGTGTGCTTGTTGTTGTTGCATCATATAGGTTGCTCACCTAGTTGCATATCTAGACAACCTATTTTGATGCTAAGTTTAATTTGGTAAAGAAAAGCTAAAATTGTTAGTTGCCTATTCACCCCCCCCCTCTAGTCAATCATATCGATCCTTTCACAATGTTGAACGTGTATACAAAAAATGTTGATCATTTATTAAAAAAATGATTTTTGACACATATGAAAAGGTAGAGCAAAAACGAAAATAAACATAAGAAAAAACAAAAGAAAACAAAAAATGGAGAAGAAAAAGGAAAACAAAACAAAAAATGAAGAAGAAGAAAAAAATGCAAGAAAACAAAAAAATGAAGAAACAAAATATAAGAAAGATCGAAAAAATGGAGGGGAAAAATAAAATAAATAAAAGAAAACAGGAAAAAAAAAAACACCGGCTCGAATAGCCTCAAGTAGAAGGCGCTCTTCGACCTACCACTATAGGTAACTTGGTGGAGAGGTAAGCGACACCTAGGATCAACCTGGAGACAAGGGATCAACTCTTGGAAGTCCCAATTTCTCTACATTTTTAGTCTCCCCGCGCGCTAGTGGGCTGTTCCAATAGAATGCAGGGAGAGGAAAATCATCAGCGAGAGCTCGCCTGACGCTCGCTTAATGCGACAAATAGCTCGCGGTTAGCAGCTCTCACTGAAGGTTTCTCCTTCCCTGGCCAGCCTATTACCGCTCGCGCATACTATATTTTTAATCTCTGTGCGCGCCAGTGGGCCGACCCATTAGAACATAGGGAGAGGAAAACCTTCAGCGAGTGCTCGCCTGACGCTTGCTTAAAGCGACAAATAGTCGCCGTGGGCAAACCGTGAGCGCTATTGTCGGATTAAGCGATACAACTAGCAGCCCTCGCTGAAGGTTTCTCCTTCCCGGGCCAGCCTATTACTACTCGCACATACTGTATTTTTAATGTCTACGCGCGCCAGTGACCGGCCCAATAGAACCCAGGGAGAGGAAAACCTTCAGGGAGAGCTTGCCTCGTAAAGGGGAGAGAAAGAGGGCTCGATCCCTGGTCTCCAGGGAAACAACGCGCGTGGACAACCACCGTCCCAGCTTCCCATAGGTGATCACTAGCAAAAGAGCCCGTGCGTTGCAACGGGAGAAAAAATACAACACACACTCTTAACCGAACAACCATCACTCAAGACCACAATAGGTCCATCTCCTTTATTTTAGCGACGCATCATATTTGTGTTGCCGCTTATCCTTCTTCTCACCCTCGCCGGCCGTGGCCTTAGTGTTCACATAAACCAAAACGTGTTAGAATGTGGTTAATCCTAAGACGTCTCTCTCTCCCTCTCTCTCTTGCTTTCTCTCACACTCGCGATGAGAAATCTGTTGTTTTCCCCTGCGACGTATTCAGAGGTATGCATGTGTAGTTCTCGATGTTTTCTTTTCCCTATATGATTATAGTGGGTGTTTATTTGCAATCCGGATCGCCGCCTGTATGAAAGAAAAATGGATCGTGCCCTATAGTTATAAGTTTGCTTCCAAAACAATATTTTAAAAATATTTAACAGGTAAAATTAACATCATATACAGATTTCACACTTTTTCTAATCAAATTTCAAATATAACATATTAAAATCGAAGTTACGGTTTAAAAGATACGTATAGTTTAGAAAACCATTTGTTTGAATTTAATATCTTCCAAAATAATATTTATAAATACTTAAAAGGTTAAAATAATCTTATATTCATATTCTACATATTTTTCTAATCAAATTTCATACACAACATGTTTAAATCGGAGTTACGGTTTAAAAGATATGGATGGTTTCGAAAAGCATTTGTTTGACTTAATATGATCCGCGGATGGAATACCTAAAAAGTCAGGGTTTTTTTGAAAAACTGTAAAATAACGGTTCGGTGTGACTTTAATCTGGACTGCGGGTTGATTTAATAAAAACGCAAGGGCTTTTTTGCAAATTGGCACGACGGATGGGCAGAAACCCTACGTGCTTTATTACTAAGTACAGATTTGTAGAAGCGAGTCGTACTGAGTTGACGCAAGGCGTTTTTTTTTTCGTTTTTCGTTTTCCATTGTTTCTTTTCTTTTTCTTTTGTTTATTTTGTTTCTTTTTCAGTTTTGTTTGTTCTTTTGGTTATTATTCTATATTTTTTGTATATGTCAACAATATTTTTCAAATACGCGTCTAACATTTCTTCTCCTTTTTTGTTTTTCTTTTGTTTTTTCTTAATTTTTTTTGTTTTCACTCTACATTTGTATATGCCAAAAAATTTAATAAGTGATCAATATTTTTTGTATACACGTTCAACATTGCCCGAATGGTGATTCAACATTTTCTAAATACGTTTTCAACATTTTAATACTTATCAACATTTTTTAAATAAGTGTTCAACATTTTCAAATACTCATTCAACATTTTTAATACTTATTCAACATTTTTCAAATACTGGTTCAACAATTTTTAATACTTATTCAACATTTTGTGAATAATTGTTCAACATTTTTGTACTTGCTCAACATTTTCAAATACTTGCTCAACATTTTTTAATACTTAGTCAACATTTTTCAAATACTTGTTCAACATTTTTTGATACTTATTCAAAAAAAATCAAATACTGGTTCAACAATTTGTCAAATGTATTTTTTGAATAGTGTTTTTTGTATATATAAATTTAAAATATTATAAAGTATAAACAAAAGTAAAAAAGTAAAAATGAAAACAGAAAACATGAAAAAGAAACAGAAACGCATGCTGGTGTATCCCCCGCACGTGGCCCGGCCCAAGTGGAGGCTCCCCTTCAGCGAGGGGCTCGCTCGCTCTCGCAGAAGGAAATTCCTATTTGCCGCTCGTTGCGGCAAGTAGTCGAGGCGACGCACAGGGGCATATCGAGGAGCGTTCGGATGGCCGGCCCGTCAAAACGATTGAGGGATTCCGGTTTTGGGAATCTTCTAGGTGGTTTCCAGCCGGGTTTTTCTGATTTTGGGAACTTTCTAGAAGGTTCCTAGACCGGTTTTTCTATTTCTCCTTTTACCCTTTTTGTTTCTTTTCTTTCTGTTTCTTTTTTTTTCATCTTATTTTTTCTTTTTGTTTTTCTCTTTTATTTTCTTTGCCCTTTTTGTTTTTCTGTTTTCTGTTTTCAAATATTTATTCAGAACTTTATCACATGTCCTCGTTTTCAAAATTTGCACCCAATTTCATACAAAGACAGAAATTTAGAAAAGTGTTCTCATTTTCAAATTTTGTTCAGAATTTAAAAAAATGTTCGTGTTTCAAAAAGTCTTTTTAGAAATCTCATTAAATGTTCTTGTTTTCAAATTTTGTTCACAATTTCAAAAACAATTGTGTTTTAAAAAAATGTTCAGTAATTTCAAAAAAAATGTTCCCGTTTTCAAATTAGTTCAGAATTCCAAAAATTATTCGTGTTTCAGAAAGTCTTTTTAGAAATTTCATAAAATATTCTTGTTTTCAAATTTTGTTCACAAAGTCATAAAATATTCGTGTTTTGAAAAATGTTCAGTAATTCTAAAAAAGCGTTCTCATTTTTAAATTTTGTACAGAATTTCAAAAAATGTTCGTGTTTCAAAAAGTCGTTTTAAAAATTTTAAAAAATGTTCTTGTTTCCCAATTTTGTTCACAATTTCAAAAAAATGGTCGTGTTTTAAAAACTGCCCAGTAATTTCAAAAAAATGTTCTCATTTCCAAATTTTGTTCAGAATTTTAAAAAATCTTCTTGTTTCAAAAAGACTTTTTTAGAAATTTTATAAAATTTTCTTGTTTTCAAATTTGTTCACAATTTCAAAAAATGTTTGTGTCCTGAAAAATGCTCAGTAATTTCAAATAAATGTTCTTGTTTTCAAATTTTGTTATGTTCATGTTTTCAGAAAATGTTTAGGAATTTCAGAAATGTTCTCTTTCTGAAGATATGTTTAGAATTTCATTCATAAGATGTTCATGTTTCAGAAAATGTACAGGAATATCAAAATATGTTCGCACTTCCAATGTTTGTTCACAATTTCAGAAAAACGTCCCTGTTTCAAAAAATGTTTAGGAATTTTAGAAAATGTTCCTTTTTAATAGAAATCACAGTGTAAAAAATATTCAATTTGTTTAAAAATTGTTCATGTTTTCAAAAGTTTGTTATTAAATTTTCAAAATATTCGTTTTTCTAAATATATTTACTTTTATGAAAAAGAAAACCACGTTCGAAATTTAGAAAGCCCCACACACACGTTTCTGGGAATTTTTTCTTTTAACTTTTCCGTTCCTGTCCGCTTCTTTGAGACATTAAGTTGCAAATCTTCCACTACAGTTAGCTTGTCACACTGGTTAGCTCCGCGGTCCTCTCTGGCGCTGGACGTGGGTTCGATTCTCACCATGGCAGACCTTCTCCTCAGCGCCTTCAGCGCCAGGTAGGGGAGGCAGCGCCCACTCGGCCCTGCTCCATGGGCCGGCCCAACTGCCAGGCAAGTTGTCGCATAGAACGTGCCTCTTCTTCTCTCGATGCGCTCCGTTCGCTCGGTTTGCCCCGACAAAAAAAGAAACTCGTTTGGCAGTTGACCACTCGTGCTTGACTGGTCCTCCTTGCACCATTTACATGAGAAAATGCAAAAAAAATCAAAAAAAAGGAATTAAAAAAA
Source organism: Triticum aestivum (assembly GCF_018294505.1). NCBI lineage: Eukaryota > Viridiplantae > Streptophyta > Magnoliopsida > Poales > Poaceae > Triticum > Triticum aestivum. Next base: position 441,613,974 of record NC_057802.1, on the reverse strand, counting down.
TGTTAACAAAAAATTGAATAATCGAAAAGAGTTCATGAATTCAGAAAAAGTCGTGTATTTGAGAAAAAAGTTCATTCAATTTTAAAATAAGCTCACGAATTTGAACATTTTCATTGAATTTGAAAGAAAGTTCATCCAAAATTCAAAAAAAGTTCTTAGGATTTGAAAAAAAAAATCATCAGATTTGAAAAAAAGTTCATCGGATTTTTAAAAAGTTCACTGAATTTGAGAAAAGTTCATCAAAATTTGAAAAAAAGTTCATCGGATTCGAAAAAAGTTCGCCGAATTTGAAAAAAGTTCATCGAATTTGAAAAAGGTTCATCGATTATGGAAAAAGTTCATTGAATTTGTAAACACCAAGTTCATCCATTTTTCAGAAATAAAGCATGAAGAAAGAAAATGTCTCGAATTTGGAAAAAGGGAAAAAGGAAAGATGAAAGAAGAAAGGAGAGAAAAGATTTAACTGTGCACACCAGGTTAGGTGGCGCGACGGTTGTTGTAAACTCTCTCGAAGCAGGAGGTCGCATGTTTGATTCTCCCTTGAGCGCCTTTTTTGCGTTATAGAAACATATAGCGAACGTGGAGATGGGCCGACCCATTAGTAGCGAAGGAAGGGAAGGGGGGTGCGCCCATTTGTGGAAACGCCTGTATCGGACGCAAAAGGCGCCAAATAGGATTTGTCACTCTTTTTTGTTGATTTTTCATGGTGCGTTCAAAGGAAATGCCTGCGCGCGGCCCACAAAGCCAGCCAAGGACGTGCGTCTGTGCGATAGCGCAGCAGTTTGAGGCAGAACGCGTCACATAGGACCTGCCCTCGCAGAAAGCGAGAAATAGGGGCGCCCCGGGCAAACTGGCGCACACATCCGAACAGTCGCTCGCATTATGGGCCGACCCATTTTAGGCACTGAGCGAGATCATGTCCGGGTTTTGGGAAACTACTGGAAGCTTCGCAGCTGGTTTTGTCTTTTTAGCTCGGCTTTTCTAGACCATTTTTTGTTTTCCTTTTTCCTTCTTATTTTTTAGAAATTCTTCAATTTTTTCAATATCCAAATTATTAAAAATGTTCGAACTGTTTTTAAAACATGTTTTAAATTCATGATTTTTTTCAAATTTTTGTGAAGGTTTTTTCAATTTGTAATTTTTTACCAAAAAATATAATTTTTTTACCGATTTTTTTTCCAAATCCTAGATTTTGTTTTTCATTTTTTGTGAAGTTTTTGCGAAAACTATCCAAATGTGGTTATTTTTTCCCTTCAAAATCACGAACTTTTCAATTTGTGTTTTTCATTTTTTATCAAAATTTTGAATATTTTCAAATTTATGATTTTTTGTTTCGATGGTCAACGGTCAACTCACCGATCAACCGGTTAGCTAGAAAAACCTAGGAAAAAAGGTCACAATTGTGGGACATGAACAATAGATGGGCCGGCCCAGGAGCCCGTGCTTTTTTTGTGTGGAAGCGCAAACTGTGTTCTTTTGGTAGTACAAATGTTCTTTTACCTTTTCGGGAAGCACAGTTATGTTTCTTGCAGAAACACATGTCGCGGGAAAGCACTACCTCTCGAAAAAAATCTGTCAAAACCTAGGAAAAACCCAAAACAGGTGCAAAAAAGATGCCAAAATCCTGAAGGTGCGCCCAACGGGCAACACATGGCGACGGCTGGGCACACCACTTGGCACGCCTCCAAGGCGCAGAAAGTGACCTCTGGGGGAGCTCCCGAATGGGCACCCGTTAACTAGTTGCTCCCGCAATAAGGGTGCATCGCTCGCGTATCCTGTTGCGTGGAGCTCACCTGGGCTGACCCATTGCGCACGCCATCCTCCACGAGGCAAAACATATCACATGTGTGTGTTTTTCATTCCGTTGTTGAGTACATTCTAGAGCCTTCTTTCACTATTTTTTCTTTGCATTTTTCTGGTTTTCTCTCATGGTTTTACTGATTTATTTAATAATAAAAAATCTTCATAAAAATGTTTCGAGGACTCTAAAACATTTCACGCAAACCTGAACAAATGCTCACGAGTTTGAAAAAATGTTCGCGGATTTAAAAAATCTTGGGTTAGAAAAACCTTCATGAATTTGAAAAAAGTTCACGCGAATTCAAACAAAAGTTCGCATTTTCAAAAAATATTCACATATTAAAAGAATGTTTATAAATTTTAAAATGTTCATGAATTTGCAAAAAGTTCACGCGAACTCAAAAAAATGTTTACGCCACTCTCTTGATTAGTTGGAGACCTGGCCAGCAACCCAATTGGCATGTTCAATTGACAAGCCAGGCCCGAGTCTGTGGGAGGTCGAGGAAGCGTGCAGGATTTGCGTCAATATAGTGATGAGTCTTGTTACATCAGTAAAGTTTTCAGTTATGTTCAATGCGAAGAAATTAGAAGAATTTGAGCCATCAAGAGGAATCAGACAAGGAGACCAAATATCTCCATACTTGTTCTCATTAGCAGCAGAGGGCCTGTCGTGCCTATTAAAATCAGAAGGAGAGTCATCCAATTTGCATAGTCTATAGGTGGCACCTTCGGCACCACCAGTGAACCATCTTTTATTCACTGATGACAGCCTGCTGTTCTTCAAGGCAAACAATAATGGAGCTATGGAGGTGAACCATGTTCTGGACACTTATTGTCAGGCTTCCGGACAAAGAATAAACTATGCAAAATCAACTATCTTCTTCGGCAAGGGAGTTCCAGAGAATATAAGATTGGAGATAAAAGGTTTGTTAAATGTACCAAATTAAACGCTAAATGAAAAAACCAGATACTGGGAGCTCCAAGAATGGTGCCTTTAAGTATCTTAAGGACCGGCTATGGAGTAAGGTGCAAGGGTGGTTGGAGAACAAAATGTCGACGGCAGGGAAAGAGATTCCAGTGAAAGCAGTTGCACAAGCAGTACCGGTTTTCTCTATGCCATGCTATAAGCTTCCAAGGGGTCTGTGTGAACACTCAAATATGATGATCAGAAAATTTTGGTGGGGATGCACGGGCGGAAAGCGGAAGCCATACTGGGTGTCATGGAAGATAATGACCCAACCGAAAGGCATGGACGATCTAGGCTTCAAAGATTTTGAACTTTTTAATATGGCCATGCTCGCCGAGCAGGAGTGGTGTCTATTGCGTAACCCTGATTCTTTGAGTGCTCGGCTGCTCAAAAGTGTGTACTACCCCAACACTTCAATCTTGGAAGCAGATTTAGGAGGACACCCAATTCAGATCTAGAGAGATGTGATAGAAGGAAGGGATACCCTCAAACTAGGCCTGATATGGCGCATAGGAAATGAGGAGTCAACAAATATTTGGAATGGCCCATGGCTACCACGGGAGGAAATGATGAGGCCATATCTGTGCCGAAGTGCTAATCAACCGCTCGTAGTGTCAGAACTAATTGATCAAACCTTAGCAAAGTGGAACCGGCAGCTAGTTGAAGAAGTTTTCCTAGGAATGGATGCTAAAACAGTTCCGGTGATACCCCTTTGTACACACAATATACAAGATTTCTGGAGCTGGAACCATGAACGGACTGGCATTTTTTCTATCAAATCAGCGTACAAGACGTTAGTTTCTACGCGACAGAGGAGAGAAGCCTGGCTCGAGGGTTCTTCAGGCACGTCAAGTACTGCGCAAGAAGAGGGTTCATGGAAGGGCATGCCGAAAATGCAAGTCCCGGCGAAAATACATATGTTCTTACACTAGTAGAAAACTGGGCTTTGGTCACAGGGCAATATTCACATTAGTCCCGTTTTAGTCACGAACCGGGACTAATGTGAGCATTGGTCCCGGTTCGTGCGGTCAGGGGCCTGCCGGGCCTCGTGGGGGCATTGGTCCCGGTTCGTCCGGCCCCTTTGGTCCCGGTTGGTGGGACAAACCGGGACCAATGGGCCTCGCTCCTGGCCCACAATCATTGGTCCCGGTTGGTGGCTTGAACTGGGACCAGAGGCTCACCCTTTAGTCCCGGTTCATACCACAAACCGGGACTAAAGGGCTGGTCCTAGTTACGGTCAGTGTTTAGTCCCACCTCGCCAACCGAAGGACGCTCACATCAGTTTATAAGCCCGTCCCTCTCTGCCTTGTTGAGCTCCTCTCAAAGTGAAAATAGATGCCCTTATACAGGGAATTTGACCTAAATTCACAGTAAATTTCTTTGAATTTCATAGAAATTTATTATGAATTTAGGTTGAATTTTCTCTATAGGCGCATCTATGTTCAGTTTTTTTAAAGTAAATAAAATAAATAAACTTTAATAAAATAAATAAAAATAAATAAAACTTAATAAAATAAAATAAAATAAACTATAGTAACTAAAATAAATAAACCTTAATAAATTAAATAAAAATAGCAGCAGTAAAATAAATAAAAATAAAATAATTAAAGTAAAATACATAAGTAATTAGAAATAAAATAAATAAGTTTTTTGTTGTAAGTAGAAACAAAACAAAACAAATAAAGCAAAAGAGAAAACAAAAAACAGAGAAAAAAATTATGCCACCTACTGGGCCACCACGGCCTGAATACGACTTGAAACCCATCCATGGGCCAGGATTCAGGCCCGCAGAAGGCCCAGTAGGCCCCACAGGCAAAGAGAACGGTTAGGCCCGAAAGTCTGCAGTTGAGAGGAGCTCGAGAGGGTGGGCGCAGCAGCGCTTATAAACCACTCTCGAGCTCTCTCAACTAGCGAGGTGGGACTAAACTTTTGACCGGGGCAGCACAAGGCTTTTGGTCCCGGTTGGTGCCACCAACCGGTACTAAAGGGGGTCATTGGTCCCGGTTCGTGGCACCAACCGGGACCAAAGGCCTTTAGTCCCGGTTGGTGCCACGAACCGGGACCAATGAGTTCCCTATATATACCCCATCGCCACAGCAGAGCACTCCACAGTGCTCTGTTTTTTCTGGCCGGCGAGGGGAGGGCATTTGGGTGCTCTAGCTCACCTCCTATGCACATGAGGTGTTCGATGAAATGTCTGAGCCACACTAGTTAGTCTTTCTCCTCTCAAAACTCGACCTCCGAGCTCCATTTTCCCCGAGATTTGTCTAGGTTTAGCGGTCCGTCACGTCCCGTCCCCGTCTTCACCGCCGTCGATCGCCCGCGCCGATCTCGTCGCCAGCACCACCGTGGTGAGCCTCTTGTTCTTATCTTCTTTCTGAAAGGAAAAAAATTCTTACTTTAGATAGATACTTGTCTAATTTTGTTACTTTTATTATTCCTTCTTATTACATAGTGTGATGGTTTTGGTATCCGCCCCCGTCGGCCCTCGTCCTGTCTATGATTCGGATGTGGTATATATTATCTTTTTATAACTATTTGGTTCATTTATTGTTTATGACAAATATACCGACCAACGTGACATAGATTTTATTTATCTAGGAGGTGGTTGAACCGGAAATTCTAACCGACCCTATTGTCGAGAGGTTAAATTTAGTTGAAGAAGAAAACAATTACTTGAAGGAAAAAAATTGAGGAGGAGAAGATGATATTGGAGTTGCATGTTGTGGATGTCGTCGATGATCACAAGATCAAGATGGATGCAATGCGCTTGAAGATTAGAAAGATTAGGAAATATGCCATTCATACCGAGGCTTGGTATCATTATGCCGTTGGATCAATTGTTATCTTGGTTGCGATTATGATCGCATTTGTTTTCGCATTGAAATGTTTTACATAGTTTCAATGTATGGTTTAATTAATTAGATGCTCTGGAGAGCTATATATATGTTGTTAGATGAGAACTATGTATGTACTTTGGTTTTAATGTGATGATGAACTTCTATTAATTTGGTCACTTAATTATCTATTCATGATGTTCTGTAATGGTTTTTGACACACTTAATTATATATAATGTGCGCAGATGAACCGGCAATGGATGTACGGTGACAGACACACCTCCGAGTACATTAAGGGCGTGCATGATTTTCTCGAAGTGGCTGAGGCAAACAAGCAGAATGGTTTTATGTGTTGTCCATGCCCTATATGTGGGAATACGAAGTCTTACTCTGACCGGAAAATCCTTCACACCCACCTGCTTTACAAGGGTTTCATGCCACACTATAATGTTTGGACGAGGCACGGAGAAATAGGGGTTATGATGGAAGACGACGAAGAAGAAGAGGACGATGACAACTATGTGCCCCCTGAATACGGTGATGCTGCAACGGGGGAAGCTGCTGAAGATCAAGAGGAACCAGACGATGTGCCCAATGATGCTGCAAGGGGGGAAGCTGCTGAAGATCAAGAGGAACCAGTGCCCGATGATGATGATCTCCGCCGGGTCATTGTCGATGCAAGGACGCAATGCGAAAGTCAAAAGGAGAAGCTGAAGTTCGATCGCATGTTAGAGGATCACAAAAAAGGGTTGTACCCCAATTGCGAAGATGGCAACACAAAGCTCGGTACCGTACTGGAATTGCTGCAGTGGAAGGCAGAGAATGTTGTGCCTGACAAAGGATTTGAGAAGCTATTGAAAATATTGAAGAAGAAGCTTCCAAAGGATAACGAATTGCCCGACAGTACATACGCAGCAAAGAAGGTCGTATGCCCTCTAGGATTGGAGGTGCAGAAGATACATGCATGCCCTAATGACTGCATCCTCTACCGCGGTGTGTACAAGGATCTGAACGCATGCCCGGTATGCGGTGCATTGCAGTATAAGATCAGACAAGATGACCCTGGTGATGTTGACGGCGAGCCCCCAAGGAAGAGGGTTCCTGCGAAGGTGATGTGGTATGCTCCTATAATACCACGGTTGAAACGTCTGTTCAGAAACGAAGAGCATGCCAAGTTGATGCGATGGCACAGTGAGGACCGTAAGAAAGACGGGAAGTTGAGAGCACCCGCTGACGGGTCGCAGTGGAGAAAAATCGAGAGAAAGTACTGGGCTGAGTTTGCAGCTGACCCAAGGAACGTATGGTTTGGTTTAAGCACGGATGGCATTAATCCTTTCGGGGAGCAGAGCAGCAATCACAGCACCTGGCCCGTGACTCTATGTATGTATAACCTTCCTCCTTGGATGTGCATGAAGCGAAAGTTCATTATGATGCCAGTTCTCATCCAAGGCCCTAAGCAACCCGGCAACGACATTGATGTGTACCTAAGGCCATTAGTTGAAGAACTTTTACAGCTGTGGAATGGAAACGGTGTACGTACGTGGGATGAGCACAAACAGGAGGAATTTAACCTGCACGCGTTGCTGTTTGTAACCATCAACGATTGGCCCGCTCTCAGTAACCTTTCAGGACAGACAAACAAGGGATACCACGCATGCACGCACTGTTTAGATGACACTGAAAGTATATACCTGGACAAATGCAGGAAGAATGTGTACCTGGGCCATCGTCGATTTCTTCCGACCAACCATCAATGTCGAAAGAAAGGCAAGCATTTCAAAGGCGAGGCAGATCATCGGAAGAAGCCCGCCATGCGTACCGGTGATCACGTACTTGCTATGGTCAATGATTTACACGTAATCTTTGGAAAGGGTCCCGGCGGACTAGCTGTTTCGAATGACGCTGAGGGACACGCACCCATGTGGAAGAAGAAATCTATATTTTGGGACCTACCCTACTGGAAAGAGCTAGAGGTCCGCTCTTCAATCGACGTGATGCACGTGACGAAGAACCTTTGCGTGAACCTGCTAGGCTTCTTGGGCGTGTATGGGAAGACAAAAGATACACCTGAGGCACGGGAGGACCTGCAATGTTTGCACGAAAAAGACGGCATGCCTCCGAAGCAGTATGAAGGTCCTGCCAGCTACGCTCTTACGAAAGAAGAGAAAGAAATCTTCTTTGAATGCCTGCTCAGTATGAAGGTCCCGACTGGCTTCTCGTCGAATATAAAGGGAATAACAAATATGCCAGAGAAAAAGTTCCAGAACCTAAAGTCTCATGACTGCCACATGATTATGACGCAACTGCTTCCGGTTGCATTGAGGGGGCTTCTACCGGAAAATGTCCGATTAGCCATTGTGAAGCTATGTGCATTCCTCAATGCAATCTCTCAGAAGGTGATCGATCCAGAAATCATACCAAGGCTAAGGAGTGATGTGGCGCAATGACTTGTCAGTTTCGAGCTGGTGTTCCCACCATCCTTCTTCAATATCATGACGCACGTCCTAGTTCATCTAGTCGACGAGATTGTCATTCTGGGGCCCGTATTTCTACACAATATGTTCCCCTTTGAGAGGTTCATGGGAGTCCTAGAGAAATATGTCCGTAACCGCGCTAGGCCAGAAGAAAGCATCTCCATGGGCCATCAAACAGAGGATGTCATTGGGTTTTGTGTTGACTTCATTCCTGGCCTTAAGAAGATAGGTCTCCCTAAATCACGGTATGAGGGGAGACTGACTGGAAAAGGCACGCTTGGAGGGGACTCAATAATATGCAGGGACGGATATTCTTGGTCTCAAGCACACTACACAGTTCTACAGAACTCTACCTTGGTGACCCCATATGTCGATGAACACAAGAACAGTCTGCGCTCCAAACACCTGGAGCAGTGTGACGACTGGATTACATGTGAACACATCAGGACTTTCAGCAGTTGGTTGGAAACACGTCTCAGAGGTGACACCATTGTTTGTGATGAGTTGTACTCGTTGTCCAGGGGACCACCTTCGACTGTATTGACTTACAAAGGATACGAGATAAATGGGAATACATTTTACACGATCGCCCAAGATCAAAAGAGCACCAACCAAAACAGCGGTGTCCACTTTGATGCAGCAACCGAGAGGGGAAAGGACACATATTATGGTTACATAATGGACATATGGGAACTTGACTACGGACATGATTTTAAGGTCCCTTTGTTTAAGTGCAAATGGGTCAATCTGTCAGGAGGCGGGGTACAGGTAGACCCACAGTACGGAATGACAACAGTGGATCTGAACAATCTTGGGTACACTGACGAACCGTTCGTCCTAGCCAATGATGTGGCACAGGTTATCTATGTGAAGGACATGTCTACTAGACCGAGAAAAAGAAAAGATAAGGAAGCGAATACATCATACGATGAGCCAAAGCGCCACATAGTTCTTTGAGGAAAAAGGGGCATTGTGGGAGTGGAGGGCAAGACAGACATGTCTGAAGATTATGAAAAGTTTCATGAAATTCCTCCCTTCAAGGTCAAGGCTGACCCAAGCATCCTGATAAACGATGAAGATTATCCATGGTTACGGCGCAATAAGCAAATGACACAAGCGAAGAAAAAGTGAAGACTTTCTCCCGCAACTATTATGATGATACCATGCCAACTTTGTAACAGACGAGTATGATACCATTGTCCGTTTTGTACACGAAGTGCATCTAGTTTTTGCCGTAACCCTCTCAACTTTCTTGCACATGCTATGTGGATGAAATGATGATACCATGCCAACTTTCAACCTTTTCAGAGTTCATTTGAAATGCTTTTCAATTTTAGGGTCTTATAGCTCAAAATAATTAGTAAATGCATGAAAAATAACAAATGAAGTCAGAAAGGGTTGAAAATTGATGATGTGGCTTTGAATGGTGCATTTTGAACACACAAAAAGTCATGAGTTCAAATAAGTTTTAAAAAATGAAATCCCTTTGTAACAGACGAGTTTCCGTATGAAATCCTGATACTTCGAAAGAGATTGTCCGTTTTGTACACGAAGTGCATCCAGTTTTTGCCGTAACCCTCTCAACTTTCTTGCACATGCTATGTGGATGAAATGATGATACCATGCCAACTTTCAACCTTTTCAGAGTTCATTTGAAATGCTTTTCAATTTTAGGGTCTTATAGCTCAAAATAATCAGTAAATGCATGAAAAATAACAAATAAAATAAATAAGTAATTAGAAACAAAATAATATAAACTTTAATAAAATATATAAGTAGAAAAAATAAAATAAACTTTAATAAAATAAATAAAATTTATGAAACTAAAATTATCAAAGTATTTTCTGTTCAAAACATTATAAGCAACCTCTAGTATTATTGAAACTAAAATTATATAAAATTGATGCAACTAAAATTATCGAAGTATTTTCTGTTCAAAATCATTGAAAGCAAAAATAATTTTCATAAAGAACTTTTTTGTTAGAAACTTTAATAGTAAAAAGAATTATCATAAAGTAAAATAAATAAGTAATTAGAAACAAAATAAAATAAAATAAATAAATTTTTTGTTGTAAGTAGAAACAAAACAAAATAAATAAAGCAAAAAAGAAAACAAAAAAACAGGCAAAAAAAAATTTATGCCACCTACTGGGCCACCACGGCCTGAATATGACTAGAAACCCATCCATGGGCCAGGATTCAGGCCCGCTGAAGGCCCAGTAGGCCCACAGGTATGTACAGAGAGGTTAGACCCGTAAGCCTGCTTTAGAGAGGAGCTCGACAGCTCAGGCGCACCGCACCTTATAAACAGGTGCGGCTCTCTCTCAGCTAGTGAGGTGGGACTAAACTCCCACCACCACGCCGCTGTGCAAGGCCATTGGTCCCGGTTGGTGGCACGAACCGGGACCAATGCCACCCTTTGGTCCCGGTTCGTGGCACCAACTGGGACCAATGCCCCCCCTTTAGTCCCGGTTGGTGCCACCAACCGGGACCAAAGGCCGCTGCTTTCCGCCCTTTGGGCTGCTGAAAAGAGGCCTTTGGTCCCGGTTGGTGGCACCAACCGGGACTAATGCCCACCTTTAGTCCCGGTTGGTACCACGAACCGGGACTAAAGGCTTTGCTATATAAGTTCACACTTAGGAAATTTTCACTCTCACCTTGCAGTTGCCGCCCCGACGACGCCGACGCCGCCCGCCGCCCCCGCCGTCGCCCGTGCCCGTCGTCGCCGTCGCCCGCGCCCTCGCCGTCAGCCGCGCCCCTGCCCCGACGCGCGCCGCCCCGGCCCGTCCCCGTCGTCGCCGTCGCCCTGCCCCGCCCTTCGCCGCCGTCGCCCCCTACCCCGAGTGCGCGCCCACTGCCCCGTCGCCATCCTCGCCGCCGACCCCGCGGTCCTCCTCACCTTGGTCCGGTCGGCACCCTTTTTTCATATATATGCTTGTTTTTTTTCATATATATGCTTGTTTTTTATATATATGATGATATATATGCTTTTTATCATAATTGTTTTTGTTCATATATATATATGTAATGATTTTTTTATAGAATATGATGTTTTTCTCATAGATTCACATATATGATGTATGCATGGATGTGGATGAAATATGATGTTTTTTTGTTCATAGAACATGATGAAATATGAACAATGCATTAGGCAAAACCTTGACTTTTTTCGAAATTTTCTATTTGAACATTTTTTTATGAATGAGAGGAAAAAGGAAAATAAGAAGAGGAAGAAAGGAGAAGAAGAGGAGAGGAAGAAGAGGAGAAATAAATAAGAAGAGGAAAAAAGAAGAAAAAGAAGAGGAGAAGAAGAAAGGAATAGAAGAGAAGAAGAAAAAATAGAAAAAAAATTCTATTTTTTCTTCTTCTCTCCTCTATTCCTTTCTTCTTCTCCTCTTTTTTTCCCTTCGATCTTCTCCTCTATTCCTTTTCTTCTTCTCCTCTTTTTATTTCTTCTTCGTTTTCTTATGTTTTATCGGGTCTGTCGTTGTCGATATACCCCTCTCCCGATAACTTCAACACGAGGGGGGTCGATATACCCCCTCCCCGATAATATTATTTTCCCATGTACGTATGTCGTCGTTGTTGATATAACCCCCTCCCGATAACTTCAACACGTGGGGGGGGGTCGATATACCCCCTCCCCGATAACATTATTTTCCCATGTATGTATGTCGTCGTTGTCGATATATATAACTCCCTCCCAGATAACTTCGACATGATGGACGGTCGATATTTATACCCCCTCTCGAACGTGATAACTTATACCATGGGAGCACCCCCCGGCCCTCTCGCTCGACCAAAACTCTCGAGGACACCCAAACCCTAGAAAAAAACGATGTTGGTCTCCTACCCCCTCCCGCCGTGCCCCTACCCTTGAAGCGTTGCCGAGGCCACCCCAAACCCGGAATAAGCTAGGTCTACGTTTGCACTAATATATCCACCTGCTGTCATGTTTGTGTAATAATTGCCATGTTGTAATATTTGCAGAAACAATGGAGCACGGACGAGACGAGCAAGCAGAAGAGGTGTTGGGGGACATAATCTTAGCCGGAGGTGATATCTTGTCGTATCTTAACGACAATGATGGTCTGGAAGAACAGGGTGAAGAAGCAGGCTACGGTGATCAAAGAGTGGAGGAGGAAAGACATGATTATGATGGCTCCGGTGACCCAATGCTGGTGCAAGAAGGAGCCCGTGGTGACGGCTCCGGTGACCGAACAGAGTCCGGCCAGGTAAATATATTAGTTAAGCCTGTGCTGACTAGCTAATTGATGCATTCATTGTTTTGGTATGTACACATATTAATTAACACTCGTCTTTCTTCTTTTTTCTAGCCCTCCGGATCGAGCACAACTGCGGTAAAGAGACGAGGCCCGAAGAGAAAGTTGTGCTCGGATGAAAGGTTTGAGATCACAGCAATCGCGCGCGACGGCCAACCGATTGAACCCATCCGGACAAAGGATGCATTTGCTGCTCAGTGCGGGGTTCTAGTTAGGGACAAGATCCCGATCAGCATCCAGTAATGGTATAAGCCTAAGAAGGAAGACCCTGAGGTGTCTTATGTCAATGATATGCAGAAAGATGATCTTTGGACTGAGCTGAAGGCAAATTTCACCCTACCGCCAGAGGAGGATCCGGAGAAGCCAGTTAAAGAGCAATTAATCAAGTCTCATGCTCTTAAGAAGATGGCAGACCTATTCAGGAGGTGGAAGAAAGAGCTGAAAACATTTGTCGACAAAGAAGAGACACCAGAATTCATCGGCCGGTATGAGAAGATCAGAGATCACTGGCCCGCATTTGTGGCCCACAAGACATCGAAAAAGAGTAAGAAGATGTCATCGACAAACAAGAAGAATGCTGTGAACAAGAAGCTTCACCATCGCACGGGGTCAAGTGGCTACCTCAAAGCCCGACCTATGTGGGCCAAGGCTGGGAATGATCTGCTTGAAAAAGGGATCAAACCACAGACAATGAACTGGACAGACCATTGCCGGACTTGGTTCTTCGGGGCTGGTGGAACCTTGGACTCTGTATCAGGGAGGTGCATTTGGACGAACGAGCTTTTGAGAATACCAGTCAAGAAGATTCAGCAATATATCGATGCAGCGTAGGAAGGGACGTTCGTTCCGGACAAAGAGAACGACGAGCTCACAATGGCCCTCGGGAATCCTGAGCACCCTGGACGGACACGAGGCACGCCAGGCTCCGTTCCGTGGAAGGCTGGTTTTCCGGACGCAGGCGGTTACAAAAGCCAGGAGAGGAGGAAAAAATGGAGCAGACCCAAATTCAGAAGCTGCACGAAAGGGTTCAAGCGCTAGAGGAACGATACGACAATCGACATGCCGAAACTACCCCCGAAGCTACCCCGCCATCTCAGCGGAGAAGCAGCGTGGCTTCCACCGAGCTGCTTCAGCCGGAGCATGTCTTGACGGCTCCTGCTAGCTACCCCGTGGATGCTATCACGGAGTCTCAACATTGCCACCTTATGGCGCAATGGCAGAACTTCAAAGTCAAGGCGGCTGTTGGCTCTGTTTTACCTCCTGAACCCGGCGCAACCTACCACTGCCGGCCGATTCCAGAAGGATATGCTAGGGTGATGGTGGATGAAATAACGGAGGGATTTGAGGACCTCCAGCTTGACCACCCTACCGGTGAAGGGGAGACTCGGCTGGGTTTAGCTCTGAAGACTCCGTGCCTATGGCGGAAGGAGCTCATTAACCTTCCGAACTGGACGCCTCCGGCGAGTAAGGGCACTCCGCCGCCGCCTCCTCCTCCGGTGAGTGATCAGGGCACTCAGCCTCCTTCTTCGGCGCATGGTGGCACTCCGCCTCCTCCTCCACCTCCTCCTCCGGCGAGTGATCAGGGCACTCATCAGCCTCCTTCTCCGGCGTGTGGCGGCACTCCGCCTCCTTCTCCGCCCGCGCCGGCGTGCCAGAGCAGCCAGCCTCCTCCTTCTCCGCCTCGTCAGCAAGGGCGGAAGAGACCCGCCGCCGCTCCGGCTGCTCCGGCGCGTCGTAGTCCTTCTCCTCCGCCTCGTAAGCAAGGAAAGAAGATAGCCGCAGCCGCTCTGTCTGCTCTGCCGGCGTCTAGCAGTACAGCTGCCAGAGGCGGGAGGCAATACAGATTCGGTCCTTCTCTGAAGACTCCAGAGAAGTTACCATACGAGAGGACCGAGGAGGAGAACACGAAGATCGTGCGAGCCGAAGTGAAGAACTTCTTTGAAGGAGTGAAAGCAAAGAAACATCCACCTCCGTAGGAGAAGGTAGATCCGGTGAAAGCGAAGCGCACTCTGGATGCCCTGACAAAACCACCAAAGTCTCCGCCAAAAGGCAACTACGAGCGCATTATTGCAAAGACATTTCTCGAAGCGGAGCGGTCGGGAAGTACTGTCAGTGATCAAAGGTTAAAAGAACGACGAGCTGGGAAAAAAATTGCCCAGCTCGGCGAACAAGCGAACCAATCATGCCCCCCGCTCAAGGTGTCTAAAGACATCGTCGCTAATGATCCGAGGATGGTGGCCGGTTATAGCAATCTTGGAGATTACCTGCCCGACGATGTACATTATGAAATCATGGAGGTGGACGAACAAAAATACCATTACGGGAAGCCTCTCGTCAAAGATGAGAGATCTCTAACAACGATGATGCGAAGATTACATGATTGGTACATGAAAACTGAAGGAAATATGCCCTAGAGGCAATAATAAAGTATTATATATTTCCTTGTATCATGATAAATGTTTATTATTCATGCTAGAATTGTATTAACCGAAAACATAATACATGTGTGAATACATAGACAAACAAAGTGTCACTAGTATGCCTCTACTTGACTAGCTCGTTAATCAAAGATGGTTATGTTTCCTAGCCATAGACATGAGTTGTTATTTCATTAACGGGATCACCTCATTAGGAGAATGACGTGATTGACATGACCCATTACGTTAGCTTAGCACCCGATCGTTTAGTATGTTGCTATTGCTTTCTTCATGACTTATACATGTTCCCATGACTATGAGATTATGCAACTCCCGTTTACCGGAGGAACACTTTGTGTGCTACCAAACGTCACAACGTAACTGGGTGATTATAAAGGTGCTCTACAGGTGTCTCCAAAGGTACTTGTTGGGTTGGCATATTTCGAGAATAGGATTTGTCACTCCGATTGTCGGAGAGGTATCTCAGGGCCCACTCGGTAATGCACATCACTATAAGCCTTGCAAGCATTGTGACTAATGAGTTAGTTGCGGGATGATGTATTACGGAACGAGTAAAGAGACTTGCCGGTAACAAGATTGAACTAGGTATCGAGATACCAACGATCGAATCTCGGGCAAGTAACATACCGATGACAAAGGGAACAACGTATGTTGTTATGCGGTCTGACCGATAAAGATCTTCGTAGAATATGTGGGAGCCAATATGGGCATCTAGGTCCCGCTATTGGTTATTGACCGGAGAGGTGTCTCGGTCATGTCTACATAGTTCTCGAACCCAAAGGGTCCGCACGCTTAAAGTTACGATGACAGTTATATTATGAGTTTATGTGATTTGATGTACCGAAGGTTGTTCGGAGTCCCGGATGTGATCACGGACATGACGAGGAGTCTCGAAATGGTCGAGACGTAAATATTGATATATTGGACGACTATATTCGGACACCGGAAGTGTTCCGGAGAAGTTTTGGATTAAACCGGAGTGCCGGAGGGTTACCGGAACCCCCCGGGGAAGTATTGGGCCTTAGTGGGCCTTGAGGGGAGAGAGAGGGCAGCAGCCAGGAGGTGGTGCGCCCCCTCCCAGAGGAGTCCTAGTTGGACTAGGAGAGGGGGGCGCAGCCCCCTTTCCCTCTCCCTCTCCCTCTCTTTCCTTCCCCCCTTCTTTTCCTAGTAGGACTAGGAAAGGGGAGTCCTACTCCTACTAGGAGGAGGACTCCCCCCCTCTCCTTGGCGCGCCCCATAGGCAGCCGGCCTCCCCCTTGCTCCTTTATATACGGGGGCAGGGGGCACCTAAGAACACACTTGATATACGATATTTTAGCCGTGTGCGGTGCCCCCCTCCACCAGATTACACCTCGATAATACCGTCGCAAAGCTTAGGCGAAGCCCTGCGTCGGTGGAACATCATCATCGTCACCACGCGGTCGTGCTGACGAAACTCTCCCTCAACACTCGGCGGGATCGGAGTTCGAGGGACGTCATCGAGCTGAACGTGTGTAGAACTTCGGAGGTGCCGTACGTTCGGTACTTGATCGGTCGGATCGTGAAGACGTTCGACTACATCAACCGCGTTGTAATAACGCTTCCGTTGTCGGTCTACGAGGGTACGTGGACAACACTCTCCCCTCTCGTTGCTATGCATCACCATGATCTTGCGTGTGCGTAGGAAAATTTTGAAATTACTACGTTCCCCAACAGTGGCATTCGAGCCTGGTTTTATGCGTTGATGCTATGCACGAGTAGAACACAAGTGAGTTGTGGGCGATATAAGTCATACTGCTTACCAGCATGTCATACTTTGGTTCAGCGGTATTGTGAGATGAAGCGGCCCGGACCGACATTACGCGTACGCTTACGCGAGACTGGTTTCACCGTTCGGAGCACTCGTTGCTTAAAGGTGACTGGCGGGTGTCTGTCTCTCTCACTTTAGTTGAACCGAGTGTGGCTACGCCCGGTCCTTGCGAAGGTTAAAACAGCACCAACTTGACAAACTATCGTTGTGGTTTTGATGCGTAGGTAAGAACAGTTCTTGCTAAGCCCGTAGCAGCCACGTAAAATATGCAACAACAAAGTAGAGATCGTCTAACTTGTTTTTGCAGGGCATGTTGTGATGTGATATGGTCAGACATGATGTGATATAATGTGTTGTATGAGATGATCATGTTTTGTAACCGAGTTATCGGCAACTGGCAGGAGCCATATGGTTGTCGCTTTATTGTATGAGATGCAATCGCCATGTAATAGTTTTACTTTATCACTTAACGGTAGCGATAGTCGTAAAAGCAATAAGTTGGCGAGACGACAACGATACTACAATGGAGATCAAGGTGTCGAGCCGGTGACGATGGTGATCATGATGGTGCTTCGGAGATGGTGATCACAAGCACGGTGCTTCGGAGATGGAGATCACAAGCACAAGATGATGATGGCCATATCATATCACTTATATTGATTGCATGTGATGTTAATCCTTTATGCATCTTATCTTGCTTTGATTGACGGTAGCATTATAAGATGATCTCTCACTAAAATTTCAAGATAAAAGTGTTCTCCCTAAGTATGCACCGTTGCAAAAGTTCTTCGTGCTGAGACACCACGTGTTAATCGGGTGTGATAGGCTCTACGTTCAAACACAACGGGTGCAAAACAGTTGCACACGCGGAATACTCGGGTTAAACTTGACGAGCCTAGCATATACAGATATGGCCTCGGAACACAGAGACCGAAAGGTCGAGCGTGAATCATATAGTAGATATGATCAACATAGTGATGTTCACCATTGAAACTACTCCATCTCACGTGTTAATCGGTCATGGTTTAGTTGCTTTGGATCACGTAATCACTTAGATGATTAGAGAGATGTCTATCTAAGTGGGAGTTCTTAAGTAATATGATTAATTGAACTTAAATTTATCATGAACTTAGTACCTGATAGTATCTTGCTTGTCTATGTTAATTGTAGATATATGGCCCGTGCTATTGTTCCGTTGAATTTTAATGCGTTCCTTGAGAAAGCTAAGTTGAAAGATGATGGTAGCAATTACACGGACTGGGTCCGTAACTTGAGGATTATCCTCATTGCTGCACAGAAGAATTACGTCCTGGAAGCACCGCTAGGTGCCAGGCCTCCTGCAAGAGCTACACCAGAAGTTATGAACGTCTGGCAAAGCAAAGCTGATGACTACTCAATAGTTCAGTGTGCCATGCTTTACGGCTTAGAACCGGGACTTCAACGACGTTTTGAACGTCATGGAGCATATGAGATGTTCCAGGAGTTGAAGTTAATATTTCAAGCAAATGCCCGGATTGAGAGATATGAAGTCTCCAATAAGTTCTATAGCTGCAAGATGGAAGAGAATAGTTCTGTCAGTGAGCATATACTCAGAATGTCTGGGTATAATAATCACTTGATTCAACTGGGAGTTCAACTTCCGGATGATTGCGTCATTGACAGAATTCTTCAATCACTGCCACCAAGCTACAAGAGCTTCGTGATGAACTATAACATGCAAGGGATGGATAAGACGATTCCCGAGCTCTTCGCAATGCTAAAGGCAGCGGAGGTAGAAATCAAAAAGGAGCATCAAGTGTTGATGGTCAGTAAAACCACTAGTTTCAAGAAAAAGGGCAAAGGGAAGAAGAAAGGGAACTTCAAGAAGAATAGCAAGCAAGTTGCTGTTCAGGAGAAGAAATCCAAGTCTGGACCTAAGCCTGAAACTGAGTGCTTCTACTGTAAGCAGACTGGCCACTGGAAGCGGAACTGCCCCAAGTATTTGGCGGATAAGAAGGATGGCAAGGTTAACAAAGGTATATGTGATATACATGTTATTGATGTGTACCTTACTAATACTCGCAGTAGCACCTGGGTATTTGATACTGGTTCTGTTGCTAATATTTGCAACTCAAAACAGGGGCTACGGATTAAGCGAAGTTTAGCTAAGGACGAGGTGACGATGCGCGTGGGAAATGGTTCCAAAGTCGATGTGATCGCCGTCGGCACGCTACCTCTACATCTACCTTCGGGATTAGTTTTAGACCTAAATAATTGTTATTTGGTGCCAGCGTTGAGCATGAACATTATATCTGGATCTTGTTTAATGCGAGACGGTTATTCATTTAAATCAGAGAATAATGGTTGCTCTATTTATATGAATAATATCTTTTATGGTCATGCACCCTTGAAGAGTGGTCTATTTTTAATGAATCTCGATAGTAGTGATACACATATTCATAATGTTGAAACCAAAAGATGCAGAGTTAATAATGACAGTGCAACTTATTTGCAGCACTGCCGTTTGGGTCATATCGGTGTAAAGCGCATGAAGAAACTCCATACTGATGGAATTTTGGAATCACTTGATTTTGAATCACTTGGTACTTGCGAACCGTGCCTTATGGGCAAGATGACAAAAACACCGTTCTCCGGAACTATGGAGAGAGCAACAGATTTGTTGGAAATCATACATACAGATGTATGTGGCCCGATGAATATTGATGCTCGTGGCGGATATCGTTATTTTCTCACCTTCACAGATGATTTGAGCAGATATGGGTATATCTACTTAATGAAACATAAGTCTGAAACATTTGAAAAGTTCAAAGAATTTCAGAGTGAAGTTGAAAATCATCGTAACAAGAAAATAAAATTCCTACGATCTGATCGTGGAGGAGAATATTTGAGTTACGAGTTTGGTCTACATTTGAAACAATGCGGAATAGTTTCGCAACTCACGCCACCCGGAACACCACAGCGTAATGGTGTGTCTGAACGTCGTAATCGCACTTTACTAGATATGGTGCGATCTATGATGTCTCTTACTGATTTACCGCTATCATTTTGGGGTTATGCTTTAGAGACGGCTGCATTCACTCTAAATAGGACACCATCGAAATCCGTTGAGACGACGCCTTATGAACTATGGTTTGGCAAGAAACCAAAGTTGTCGTATCTTAAAGTTTGGGGTTGCGATGCTTATGTGAAGAAACTTCAACCTGATAAGCTCGAACCTAAATCGGAGAAATGTGTCTTCATAGGATACCCAAAGGAGACCGTTGGGTACACCTTCTATCACAGATCCGAAGGCAAGATATTTGTTGCTAGAAATGGATCCTTTCTAGAGAAGGAGTTTCTCTCGAAAGATGTGAGTGGGAGGAAAGTAGAACTTGATGAGGTAACCGTACCTGCTCCCTTATTGGAAAGTAGATCATCGCAGAGATCAGTTTCTGCGACACCTACACCAAGTAGTGAGGAAGTTAATGATAATGATCATGAAACTTCAGATCAAGTTATTACTGAACTTCGTAGGTCAACTAGATCAAGATCCGCACCAGAGTGGTACGGTAATCCTGTTCTGGAGGTCATGTTACTAGACCATGGCGAACCTACGAACTATGAAGAAGCGATGGTGAGCCCAGATTCCGCAAAATGGCTTGAAGCCATGAAATCCGAGATAGGATCCATGTATGAGAACAAAGTATGGACTTTGGTTGACTTGCCCGATGGTCGGCAAGCCATTGAAAATAAATGGATCTTCAAGAAGAAGACTGACGCTGATGGTAATGTTACTATCTATAAAGCTCGACTTGTTGCGAAAGGTTTTCGACAAGTTCAAGGGATTGACTACGATGAGACCTTCTCACCCGTAGCGATGCTTAAGTCTGTCCGAATCATGTTAGCAATTGCCGCATTTTATGATTATGAAATTTGGCAAATGGATGTCAAAACTGCGTTCCTGAATGGATTTCTGGAAGAAGAGTTGTATATGAT
Organism: Triticum aestivum; assembly: GCF_018294505.1. Lineage (NCBI taxonomy): Eukaryota > Viridiplantae > Streptophyta > Magnoliopsida > Poales > Poaceae > Triticum > Triticum aestivum. The sequence goes on along the minus strand of NC_057802.1, from coordinate 441,593,410 downwards.
GCAACCGGAAGGTTTTGTCGATCCAAAGGGAGCTAACAAAGTGTGCAAGCTCCAGCGATCCATTTATGGACTGGTGCAAGCCTCTCGGAGTTGGAATAAACGCTTTGATAGTGTGATCAAAGCATTTGGTTTTATACAGACTTTTGGAGAAGCCTGTATTTACAAGAAAGTGAGTGGGAGCTCGATAGCATTTCTGATATTATATGTGGATGACATATTACTGATTGGAAATGATATTGAATTTCTGGATAGCATAAAGGGATACTTGAATAAGAGTTTTTCAATGAAAGACCTCGGTGAAGCTGCATATATATTAGGCATTAAGATCTATAGAGATAGATCAAGGCGCTTAATTGGACTTTCACAAAGCACATACCTTGACAAAGTTTTGAAGAAGTTCAAAATGGATCAAGCAAAGAAAGGGTTCTTGCCTGTACTACAAGGTGTGAGATTGAGTAAGACTCAATGCCCGACCACTGCAGAAGATAGAGAGAAGATGAAAGATGTTCCCTATGCTTCAGCCATAGGCTCTATCATGTATGCAATGCTGTGTACCAGACCTGATGTGTCCCTGGCTATAAGTTTAGCAGGGAGGTACCAAAGTAATCCAGGAGTGGATCACTGGACAGCGGTCAAGAACATCCTGAAATACCTGAAAAGGACTAAGGATATGTTTCTCGTATATGGAGGTGACAAAGAGCTCATCGTAAATGGTTACGTTGATGCAAGCTTTGACACTGATCCGGACGATTCGAAATCGCAAACCGGATACGTATTTACATTGAACGGTGGAGCTGTCAGTTGGTGCAGTTCCAAGCAAAGTGTCGTGGCGGGATCTACGTGTGAAGCGGAATACATAGCTGCTTCGGAAGCAGCGAATGAAGGAGTCTGGATGAAGGAGTTCATAACCGATCTAGGTGTCATACCTAGTACATCGGGACCAATGAAAATCTTTTGTGATAATACTGGTGCAATTGCCTTAGCAAAGGAATCCAGATTTCACAAGAGAACCAAGCACATCAGAAGACGCTTCAATTCCATCCGGGATTTAGTCCAGGTGGGAGACATAGAAATTTGCAAGATACATACGGATCTGAATGTAGCAGATCCGTTGACTAAGCCTCTTCCACGAGCAAAACATGATCAGCACCAAGACTCCATGGGTGTAAGAATCATTACTATGTAATCTAGATTATTGACTCTAGTGCAAGTGGGAGACTGAAGGAAATATGCCCTAGAGGCAATAATAAAGTATTATATATTTCCTTGTATCATGATAAATGTTTATTATTCATGCTAGAATTGTATTAACCGGAAACATAATACATGTGTGAATACATAGACAAACAAAGTGTCACTAGTATGCCTCTACTTGACTAGCTCGTTAATCAAAGATGGTTATGTTTCCTAGCCATAGACATGAGTTGTTATTTGATTAACGGGATCACCTCATTAGGAGAATGACGTGATTGACATGACCCATTACGTTAGCTTAGCACCCGATCGTTTAGTATGTTGCTATTGCTTTCTTCATGACTTATACATGTTCCTATGACTATGAGATTATGCAACTCCCGTTTACCGGAGGAACACTTTGTGTGCTACCAAACGTCACAACGTAACTGGGTGATTATAAAGGTGCTCTACAGGTGTCTCCAAAGGTACTTGTTGGGTTGGCGTATTTCGAGATTAGGATTTGTCACTCCGATTGTCGGAGAGGTATCTCAGGGCCCACTCGGTAATGCACATCACTATAAGCCTTGCAAGCATTGTGACTAATGAGTTAGTTGCGGGATGATGTATTACGGAACGAGTAAAGAGACTTGCCGGTAACGAGATTGAACTAGGTATCGAGATACCGACGATCGAATCTCGGGCAAGTAACATACCGATGACAAAGGGAACAACGTATGTTGTTATGCGGTCTGACCGATAAAGATCTTCGTAGAATATGTGGGAGCCAATATGGGCATCCAGGTCCCGCTATTGGTTATTGACCGGAGAGGTGTCTCGGTCATGTCTACATAGTTCTCGAACCCAAAGGGTCCGCACGCTTAAAGTTACGATGACAGTTATATTATGAGTTTATGTGATTTGATGTACCGAAGGTTGTTCGGAGTCCCGGATGTGATCACGGACATGACGAGGAGTCTCGAAATGGTCGAGACGTAAAGATTGATATATTGGACGACTATATTCGGACACCGGAAGTGTTCCGGAGAAGTTTCGGATTAAACCGGAGTGCCGGAGGGTTACCGGAACCCCCCGGGGAAGTATTGGGCCTTAGTGGGCCTTGAGGGGAGAGAGAGGGCAGCAGCCAGGAGGTGGTGCGCCCCCTCCCAGAGGAGTCCTAGTTGGACTAGGAGAGGGGGGCGCAGCCCCCTTTCCCTCTCCCTCTCCCTCTCTTTCCTTCCCCCCTTCTTTTCCTAGTAGGACTAGGAAAGGGGAGTCCTACTCCTACTAGGAGGAGGACTCCCCCCTCTCCTTGGCGCGCCCCATAGGCAGCCGGCCTCCCCCTTGCTCCTTTATATACGGGGGCAGGGGGGCACCTAAGAACACACTTGATATACGATATTTTAGCCGTGTGCGGTGCCCCCCTCCACCAGATTACACCTCGATAATACCGTCGCGAAGCTTAGGCGAAGCCCTGCGTCGGTGGAACATCATCATCGTCACCACGCCATCGTGCTGACGAAACTCTCCCTCAACACTCGGCTGGATCGGAGTTCGAGGGACGTCATCGAGCTGAACGTGTGTAGAACTTCGGAGGTGCCGTACGTTCGGTACTTGATTGGTCGGATCGTGAAGACGTTCGACTACATCAACCGCGTTGTAATAACGCTTCCGCTGTCGGTCTACGAGGGTACGTGGACAACACTCTCCCCTCTCGTTGCTATGCATCACCATGATCTTGCGTGTGCGTAGGAAAATTTTGAAATTACTACGTTCCCCAACAAAAACCTGCAGAGAGTCTGATGGGATGAATACTTTGACGCTGAGAGTTAAACCGGAGCATGACCTCGTTGGAATTGAACTGCTGAATGTTCCATTTGAGGAGTTCTTCCAGTTTTTCAATCAAAAGGCCCTCGATAAATCAACGATCACTTGCTACTGTGTGTAAGTAGTACTACTTCTGTCATTAAGTCTCTCTATATTGGTCAGCTCTTTCATTGCATGTATTTATAATTATCCTCACTATATTATGCAGATTGAAGATCGCCGAATTGAAGAAAAGACAAATCGGTGATATTGGGTTCATTAACAGAAATCTCATAGATGCATATACGGTTGAAAAACATCCCAAAGAAGCCGAGGCCAACTTGCTACGATCGTTGGTATTAAATCAAAACAAAGATATAATACTCTTTCCTTACAACTTCAAGTGAGTGTTACTGTCTTGTGCATATTCGGTTTCCCTTATTAGTCCAGGTTATGGTAATGTAATTGATGACTTATGCATGCATGCGCAACTTCCACCATATTCTCCTAGAGATTAAGCTTGAGCAGGGAGTAGTAACCGTCTTAGACTCGAGACGAAAAGATCCCCAGGACTATGCGGACATGACTCAAATGCTCGAGAAGTAAGTTAAATCGATCATTATCCACCATATCAGCAACTTTGTTCGTTTCCTGATATCAAGTAATTATTTTCTTTGTCTGGCAGGGTTTGGAGAAAATTCACCAGAAAAGCTCCGGGACTGCCGAAGAAGCTGCAATTTAGACACCCGAAAGTAAGTACTATAGTAGCATGTTCCGCACATCTCCTAGTGATTCAAGCGCTAGTTTCATCAATACCATTTAGCATGCTTGCTTATCAGTTAGATTGACCTCTATTTCTTGTAAAGTGGTTGTGGCAGGAACAAGGGAATGATTTCTGTGGATACTACGTTTGCGAGTCTATCCGCCACACGACCTGTGAGCGGGGCTACTCTGATGAACAATATGAAGTGCGTAAGCAATAATATTCACAATTTTATTTTATTACCATCATTTGTGTCGAGTTTCATTTATTCACATATATATGTATTGACCCCCTTCTTCAAATTAGATGTTTCGGATGCGGGATGAACTCCTAGCAGAAGATCATATGCGAGCAATTCAAGAGGAATTGGCGGCATTCTTCCTTGACCATGTGATCGCTGAAAACGGAGAATACTATGTGGACCCTGTGTTCTTACAATTTAATTAGGAGATTATATTGTAAGAGATAATTATTGTATATATGTAGCCGGTAGTGTCAGATAGATATACGAGAACTTGTTGTTCGACCAATCTCTCGGAGAAGGAGAGGTGGTCGATATCACTTCTCTCTGCATGCATATGTTCATGACGATCTTCTGTTTCCTTCATTTGCTTACTAGCTAGCGTGTCTAGTCCTCTCCATACGTATATAGTACGTAGCATCGACCAAGCACGGAGATAAGAGAGGACACTTCTCTCTATTAATTAGCTAGCTAACACAATATATGAAACACCTAAATTAACCCCCCAAAACCCCCTGTCGGGACCCCGATTCCAAATCACACCGATCTAGCCTGTAACACCTCATATCACTTTGCGGCCTCACGCACGGTATTCCCACGGGTGTCGCCTTACCATGGCCCGGGACCGTTTGCGCCTTTTGGCTCACGTATATGATAATGTCGCTAGCATCCATATGACAGAGAACCCGGGCCGACATGACTAGTCGTGAACCCAAAGTGGCACTAACTTACGGGGACAGGCATACATGAATCAACATCGAGCATGTCGGTCAGCAGCGTGTGAATCCGGGCTGTAGCACTGGGCTAACAGGACTCCGGATGTCACCGCGTGACATTTCCCCGAAGGGACAGACACAGGAACGAAGTGAATCACATGCCGGCCAGTCAAGTGGTCCGGAGCAGTAGTGCTGGGCTAGCAGGACTCCGGTGAACCGGGCTGTAGCGGACTACTATGGCTCATGGAAGCACAAGACTACATTTCCCCATAAGAGAGGCTACCAAGGATAAACAACTTAGGTTGTCGGATCCCACACATACCAAGCATTTCAATCATACACGCAATATGCTCGATATGTGCAAATACAACATGGCATCACAACAAGACTCTACGACTCAGAGTATTTATTCATTAGGCTCCGAAGAGCCAGATATTACAAACACGGGTCTCATGACCCAACATTCAGAGCATACAAGCCAAACACAAGCGGAAGCTTAACATGTCTGAGTACAGACAACTATAAATGAAAAAGGCTGAGAAGCCTGACTATCTACTAGATCCTGCCGAGGGCACAAGATCGTAGCTGAGGTATCAAGCTAAACGTCGAAGTCCACACGGGACTACTAGCGAGACTGACGTCTCTCTGCAAAACATAAAATAAGCAAACGTGAGTACAAATGTACCCAGCAAGACTTACATCAGAACTATCTACATATGCATCGGTATCAACAAAAGGGGTGGCGGAGTTTAACTGCAGCAAGCCAGCTTTGACTCGGTGGCTATCCTAAGCTACAATTGCAAGTAACTCTTTTGAGGTGGCGCACACGAGTCCACATATTCACCATATCAATACTCCACTATGGACCCGCTCCCGTCTCCCTACGAGAACGCCATCCATAGCACTCACGCTTATCTTGCGCATTTTAGAGTATCCACTTTCACTTGTCTATGAACTGTTATAGGCAACCCAGAAGTCCTTTACCGCGGACACGGCTATTCGAATAGATGATGTTAACCCTGCAGGGGTGTACTTCGTCACACACGCTCCCGCCACTTACCACCATGTACACGTCGTGTACCTCGGCAACCTTCAAGCGGAAGCCTGGCGAGGGAGTCGGCCACAGCCTACCTAAACACTCAAGTCTCTAGTCCAGGTTTATCGCCTATTTAGGTTCCATCCGCAGGGAGTCCGGCCGAGGTTTCCACATACGGCCCCGAACGATGTGTGCAGGGTTCCCGAGACACCAAACGGGCGCCCGGTACACCGTGCCATGTGCCTACCGCATCACAGCCCACCCCTTGGTCAGCGCTGTCCACGGCCTCCAGCATACTACAAACACCAGAAACTACTTGCAACTCCTGGACAGAGGACAAGGGTGATTAAGAAGCCGAGAGGGTCCATTGGTTTCGGGCCCAATGCGTGGTAGTAACTGTATCATGGATCACAAACACAGAACTCAGTTCCTGAGGACGGCTTCAATGAGACAACCCACCATGTACTCCTACATGGCCTCTCACCGCTACCTTTACCAAATCGTGTTCACACACTTAGCTCACACACAGTAGGACATGTTCACACAACTCCAATTCATCCCCGATGAATCAGACCTGACACAACTCTAAGCTTAGCAGGCATGACAAACAATCATAAATGAGTAGGCACATCAGGGCTCAAACAACTCCTACTCATGCTAGTGGGTTTCATCTATTTACTGTGGCAATGACAGGTCATGCAGAGGATAAGGGGTTCAGCTACCGCAGCATGTAACAGTTGAATCGATTGTCCTAATGCAGTAGAAGAGAGCAGGAGCGAGAGAATGGGATTGTATTGGATTGAACAAGGGGGTTTTGCTTGCCTGGCACTTCTGAAGATATTATAGTTCTTCATCGGTGTCATCGATCACGTCATCGGAGCATCGGCTACTGAGAGGGGACGGTTACCGGCAAACAGAGAAGGACACAATCAATGCAATGCGACAATATGATGCATGGTCATGACATGTCAAGAATGTTATGATTTACACTAATGCATCTAGCAACAGTTTAAATGAGGTCCATATGAACAAAGGGTTCATATGCAAACTCCATATTTAGCATTTATAATGTCATTATCATGTTTTCACCTATACAGCAGGTATAACTTAGTTTGACATGCATGAAAATGATACAGATGGATAGATTGCATTTTTCTGATAATTTTTCATATATAAATTATTTCATTCTGAGCTACGGTTGATTTTATATGATTTTTAGAAGTTTATACTATTTTCTGGAATTTTCTGAATAAAAATAAATCCAGAAAATGTAATACTGCGTCAGCATTGCGTCACTGTGACGTCAGCAAGTCAACAGGGGCTGGTCCGGGTCAAACCTGACCCGTGGGACCCATACGTCAGTGTCCCAGGCTGGTTTGGCTGGATGACAGGTGGGACCGGTCAATGTTGACTTGACCAAAGTCAAAGCTGACACGTGGGGCCACCGTGATTAAGTTAAATCTGAGCAGGAATAAACTGGGGTTAATTTGTGCGTGGGGCCCATATGTCAGTGAGCTAGGGGGTTCGTTCGCCCCATCATTAGTGCTAATGACGGGTCCACGTCAGCGGCCGCCGGGGTTAGTCGCCGGTGACCTCATAGCGCGGCGGCGGCTCGCCGGACGGGCGATTCCGGCCACGAGAGCTCGCGCTCTTAGGCTCTACGGAACCAGCGCGACGAGGCGCTTCAGATAGTGGACGTGCCTGGCCGTGGGGTGGTCCGTGGCGACGACAACCACGACGACGGCGGGGGCCGGAGCTACGGGCGCGTTCCGATGCGGGGCTGGAGTGCGAAATCGAGCACGAGGAAGGAGAGGAAGTAGAGGGGAGCTCACGGCGGGTCGACGGGCGTGCTCCGCGGGCTCGCGGGAAGACGAACGGCGATGGGGTGTTGCCGGCGATCTTGGACGGCCGGGGTGGAAGACGACGTCGATGGCGGCGATTCGATGCGCCCTGGGTTGCATGGCTCGGCGAGGACGATGCAGGCGTCGAGGCGGAGCACTAGAGCACAACCGTTGGGCGGGGGAGGGCTGGTGGCCGCGGTGGACGGTGTCGGCGGCGACGAGCTCCGCTCGGTCGTGAGAAAGAGAGAGAGAGAGAGAGCAGAGAGGGGAGTGAGGTCCAGGGAGAGGAGGGGAAAGCGAGAGGGAGCGCTGGGCGTCTCCGTGGCACATCTGGAGGGGTCGGGGTCGTGCGGCTGAAGCAGGAGGTGGCAAGGCGTCGTCGGCGCGCTCGCCACGCACCTGTCTGTCCTCCTGGCAGGAGGAAGAAGACCACTCAGCCCCTGGTGGGCTGGGCCTCTTCTGCCAGGTAAGGCCCAGGTGAGGTTTCTGTCTTTCCATAATTTCTGTTCTGTTTTCTATTTTGTTTTTTGTGTTCTGATTTAGTTCAGGCACTAAACTATTTTTTTAGCTTCTGAAAATAATCATGTGGCTATGTATAATATATTAAGAGCCACTCACCAATTTTCAGAATTATTGGATTAGTAAACTAATTATTATGAATATAATCCAATTCAAATACTATAGGATTTAACTCAAAGGCCCAAGATAAATACTTTTGAACCTCCAAAAATATTGGTTTGAATTTTATTCTTGCCAATATTTTTTTCAAAGCAGAAAAGGAACATTTCCTTGGAAACATTTGAAGCAATTTTTAGTGTTGATCATTTTTAGAAATGATTTCTGAGGCTCTCCAATTCCCCAATTCAAATTTGAAAGAAATTTAGACATGATGCATGGATGCAAGAAAAATCAAGCAAGGGCTGATCTGGGGCTGTGACACCCCCCAACCCCCCAATCCCCCCCTTTGAAAAAAACAAAAACCCCAGCCCCTGAAATGCTGACGCGTGGATGCCTATTGGTCCCGGTTGGTGACACCAACCGGGACAAAAGGCCCTGCCTATTGGTCCCGGTTGGTGGCACCAACCGGGACCAAAGCCCCCCCCCCAATTGGTCCCGGTTGGTGGCACCAACCGGGACCAAAGGCCCCCCTGCCTGGGCTGGCAGCAGCGGCCATGTGGAGGACCTTCTGTCCCAGTTCGTGTAAGAACCGGGACTAAAGGGTTAGGGCTTTAGTAACGACCCTTTAGTCCCGGTTCGAAAACCGGGACAAAAGGCCCTTACAAACCGGGGTAAAAGCCCCTTTTCCTACTAGTGTTATGGAGGATCTCAAAACACTCTATATCGACCGAAGACGTTCGAGCGCACCAGCACATGACTGATAACAGCTACTGCGGTTTGTGAGGATCACCTGATTCATGGACGCATTCTCTTGTGAGATGCACCACTTCCAGATGCACCTGGGCTTTAGTTGACGATGACTTGGCACAAAACTAATATCCATCGTCGAGCCTAATGCCAAGCAGTGGCTATTCAATCTAATGGACTCACTATCGCATGATCAGTTTGTGCTTCTTTCAGTGACTTTATGGGCGATTTGGTCAGCTCGATGCAAAGCCATTAATGAAGGAATTTTCCAGACCCCACAAGGTACATTTTATTTTATCAAGAGTTTCATTAGCGAGCTAGACCAACTTAAAGAGATTAAGCATGTTCAGGCTTTGCATGCACAACCAACTGAACCACAACGACCAAAGGCCCCTCCGGCTGGATACGCCAAGATACACGTAGATGCGGGCATCAGAAAAGGGAGAGGTGGTTCGGGATCTGCCGTTTGCCATGACAACAACGATCAGTATATGGGCAGCTCAGTGCTGGTAATAAAAGGAGTTGAATATGCGGCCACTCTAGAGGCTATCACATGTAGAGAAGGGCTCACTCTTGCAGAGGATCTTAATATCCAGAATTTCATCATCGCTTCAGACTCCAAACAGGTAGTCTCTGATATTGCAAGAAGCAGCAAAGGTAGCTATGGTGCTATAATTAATGAGATTAATCTCAAGGTAGCTCAGGTTCTTTGTAAGATTACTTTTGAAGGTCGTGTTGTTAATTAAGAAGCACATAGTCTAGCCAAGTTTAGTCTATCGCTAAGTACGAGACGCCACGTTTGGTTCGACCAACCCCACGACCTGAATTGTATCACACTACCTGTGGCCTTTGATGAATAAAGCTTGGTTTTACCCCTAAAAAAGGATGCATTAGGATATAATGATGATAGGGCGTTTTCCATTGCAAGCGAGAGCAGAAATAGATAGTTCAAAGGGAGACCGTGTGCTATATTTTGGCGATGGCAAGCCACTACTTTGCATATGAGAAATTTTTGAATATTTTTTCCTCATATGCACCCTCGATAGGAGCCGTGATTTTTTTATTCTCTCGAGCATCTTGTGGGGTTTTGTGAAAGTCATGGGCCTTTGCACAAACTTCCATAAGAGTTTGATGGTACCTATTCGTTGCAACCACGTCAACCTCGAGCACATTTTGCAAATGTTATCGGGATCTAGAGCCTCCTTCCCAATGCGTTATTTGGGGCTGCCACTTACTAGTTAGCGCCTAAAAAAGTGAATCTTCAATATCTTATGGGCAAGGTTGCAGTCAAGCTCGTCACCTGGGAGGGCCAAAACATAACCTCCATTGGCCACATGGCTTTCGTCAAGTCCGTGCTCACCTCCGAAGTGACAGACTTTATCACACCGCTAGTTGTGCTGCTGGGCATCCTTCAGGATGTCAACAAGCTTGAACATGCTTTTATATGGCCCTCTTCGGACAAGATGACCAATGACCCACAAGTATAGGGGATCAATCATAGTCCTTTCTATAAGTAAGAGCGTCGAACCCAACAAGGATCAGAAGAAATGGCAAGCGGTTTTCAGCAAGGTATTTTCTGCAGGCACACAGAAATTATCGGTAACAGATAGTTTTGTGATAAGACAATTCGTAATGGGTAACAAGTAACAAGTGTAGCAAAGGTGCAGCAAGGTGGCCCAATCCTTTTTATAGCAAAGTATAGGCCTGGACGAACTCTTATATAAATCAAAGTGCTCTCGAGGACACATGGGAATTACTGTCAAGTTAGTTTTCATCATGCTCATATGATTCATGTTCGTTGCTTTGATAATTTGATATGTAGGTGGACCGGTGCTTGGGTGCTGTCCTTACTTGGACAAGCCTCCCACTTATGATTAACCCCTCTCGTAAGCATCCGCAACTACGAAAGAAGAATTAAGATAAATCTAACCATAGCATGAAACATGTGGATCCAAATCAGCCCCTTAAGAAGCAACACATAAACTAGGGTTTAAGCTTCTGTCACTCTAGCAACCCATCATCTACTTATTACTTCCCAATGCCTTCCCCTAGGCCCAAATCATGGTGAACTGTCATGTAGTCGACGTTCACATAACACCACTAGAGGAAAGACAACATACATCTCATCAAAATATCGAACGAATACCAAATTCACATGATTACTTACAACAAGACTTCTCTCATATCCTGAGGAACAAACGTAACTACTCACAGAGCATGTTCATGTTCAATATTAGAGGGGTATTGAATATCATGAAGTATCTGAACATATGATCTTCCACCAAGTAAACCAACTAGCATACTCTACAAGGAGTAATCAACACCACTAGCAACCCACAGGTACCAAACCGAGGTTTTGGGACAAAGATTGAATACAAGAGATGAACTAGGGTTTGAGAGGAGATGGTGCTGGTGAAGATGTTGAAAAAGATTGACCCTTCCTCGATGAGAGGATCGTTGGTGATGATGATGGCTTCGATTTCCCCCTCCGAGAGGGAAGTTTCCCTGGCAGAATAGCTCTGCCGGAGCCGTAGATTGCTTCTGCCCAGGTTCCGCCTCGAGACTGCGGTGCTTCGTCCCAAAAGCTCTCTCTTGTTCTTTTCTAGGTCAAAATGCTTCATATAGCAGAAGATGGGGCCGAAGACCTGCCAGCGGTCCCACAAGCCCTGGGGGCGCCCCCAGGCTTGTGGCCACCTGGTGGGTCCCCCTCTAGTATTTCTTCGCCCAATATTTTTTATATTCCAAAACAATTCTCCGTAAATTTTCAGGACATTTGGAGTTGTGCAAAATAGGTCTCTTAGATTTGCTCCTTTCTGGTCCAGAATTCTAGCTGTCGGCATTCTCCCTCTTCATGTAAATCTTGTAAATAAGAGAGAAAAGGCATAAGTATTGTACCATAATGTGTAATAACAACCCATAATGCAATAAATATCAACATAAAATCATGATGCAAAATGGACGTATCAACTCCCCCAAGCTTAGTCCTCACTTGTCCTCAAGCGAAAGGCGAAATCGGTAATCATGTTCACATGTTTAGAGATAGAGGTGTCAATAAAAATAAAATACGGACATGAGGGCATCATGATCATCTTTAGGACAACAATGTATTGCCATATAACTTCTCATGCTAAAGTGATAAATCGTTCACAAGGTAGAGTGTGAAGCAAAAACTTTATTGAAAACTAACAAACTATGATCTCAGTCATTGAAGCAATTGCAATTTATCATAATATCAGAGTCAATGTAAGAGCTTTTATATAGAAAGTCCACATACTCAACCATCTTTTATTCTTTCACAATTGCTAACACTCACGCGATATTTATGAGATCAAAGCCTCAATTGGACACAAAGAAAGATAGGGGCTTATAGTTTTGCCTCCCAACCTTTTACCTCAATGGTAATTTCAACAATAATACTTTACGATAACCTATACCCGAGTGGATACATATGTCTGGATCTTTCCCCAACACATAGTGCTTCCCAAAAAGAAAAAGTGTAAAAAAGAAAGGTGAAGATTGATACGTCTCCCACGTATCTATAATTTTTTCTTGTTCCATGCTGTTATATTATCATTTTATAGCAACTTTATATCATTTTTTGGGACTAACCTATTGACATAGTGCCCAATGCCAGTTGCTGTTTTTTGCTTGTTTTTTACTTTGCAGAAAATCAATACCAAACGGAGTACAAACACAGCGAAAGTTTTTGGAGAATTTTTATGGACCAAAATACATAACTTGGGCCAAAGAAGTACCAAAGGGGTGCCCCGAGGGGGGCACAACCCACCTGGGCGCGCCTGGGCCCACCTCGGTGGCCTCCCGCACCACCTCTTTGCCCTATAAATCCCCAAATATTCCAAAATCCCTAGGGGAGTTGACGAAACACAATTCCAGCCGTCGCAAGTTCCAGAACCACGTGATCCAATCTAAACACCATCATGAAGGGGTTCATCATCCTCATTGGTGCCTCTCCGATGATGCGTGAGTAGTTCATCATAGACCTACGGGTCCGTAGGCAGTAGCTAGATGGCTTCCTCTCTCTCTTTTGATTCTCAATACAATGGTCTCTTGGAGATCTATTCGATGTAACTCTTTTGCGGTGTGTTTGTTGGGATCCGGTGAACTTTGAGTTTATGATCAGATCTATATATCCATGAAAGTTATTTGAGTTCCCGATCTCTTATATGCACAATTATTTATAGCCTCGTATTTCTTCTTCGAATCTTTGGTTTAGTTAGGCCAACTAGATAGATTTTTCTTGCCATGGGAAGAGGTGCTTTGTGATGGGTTCAATCGTGCGGTGTTCTTTCCCAGTGACAGAAGTGGCAGCAAGACACGTATGTACCGTTGCTATTAAGGATAACAAGATGGGGTCTATTCCTACATGAATAGATATTGTCAACATCATGTCATCGTTCTCATTGCATTACTCCATTTCTCCATGAACTTAATACACTAGATGCATGCTGGATAACGGTCAATGTGTGGAGTAATAGTAGTAGATGCAGGCAGGAGTCGGTCTACTAATCTTGGACGTGATGCCTATATATTGATCATTGCCTGGATATCGTCATAATTATTTGAGGTTTTATCAATTGCCCAACAGTAATTTGTTTACCCACCGTGTGCTATTTTCTTGAGAGAAGCCACTAGTGAAATCTACGGCCCCCGGGTCTATTCTTTATCATATTTGCTTTTCGACCTATTATTTTCCACTTTTATTTTCAGATCTATTATTCCAAAAACCCAAAATACCTTGCTGCACTCTTTTATTACTCCTTTTATTTCGCGTTTTATCGAGATCTATTTATCCAATCTATCACAATTTTATCCAGTCAACTTGACAATTTATGGCGCCATTACCCGAAGAAGGGATTGACAACCCCTTATACGCGTTGGGTTGCAAGTATTTGTTCTTTGTGTGCAGGTACTGTTTACATAGTGTTGCTTGGTTCTCCTACTAGATTGATACCTTGGTTTCATAACTGAGGCAAATACCTACCGTAGCTGTGCTGCATCATCACTTCCTCTTTGGGGAAATACCGATGTAGTTCAAGCGACATCAAAGATCACCATGACTCTTCTATAAAGGTAGAAGGTAAAAGTAAAAGATAGGCCCTTCGCAGAGGGAAGCAGAGGCTGTCATCCACTTTTATGGTTGGATGTACAAAATCTTAATGCAAAAGAACGTCACTTTATATTGCGGCTTGTGATAAATAACTTTATTATGCAGTCCGTCACTTTTATTTCTTCTATATCACAAGTTCATATAGAGTTTATTTTCTTCACACTAAAAGAGCATACATGCATATTTAGAGAGAAATTTTTTATTGCTTGCACCGATGACAACTTAGTTGAGGGATCTTACCCAATCCATAGGTAGATATAGTGGACTCTCATGGCAAAACTGGGTTGATGGATGTTGGATGCACAAGTAGTATCTCTACTTGGTGCAAAAGATTTGGCTAGCATGGGGTGAGAAGCAAGATCAACATGTTGGAGGATCCATGACAATATAACTTCTATTGGGATATAAGAAAAACATAACCCATTATGTTGTCTTCCTTGTCCAACATCAACTTATTAGCATATATGTTGGGGATATTACCACTGGGCGTAAACCGGCCAGGAGAGGCCGGGTTAACCCCATAAGTAGTTCATCCGCATATGAAGTCCATGAAGACAGACGATGACGCTTTATGAAGGCCCAGGGCCCAAAGCCGGTTTAAGGCCTGTAGACATAAACCGGCATTGATATGTAAACTTGTGTTGTAAGATAGAAGTAGCAGAGACCGGGCCGGACACGATTATGAGCCGGCCTCGGGATTCTGTAAACCGACGGGCGTCAACCCATGTATATAAGGGGACGACCCGGCGGCGGTTCAAGGACGACAGACAACAACTCGAGACTCAGGCAAAGCGTATTCGCTCCCTGGTCATCGAAACCCCAGCAATTCCATCACAACTAGACGTAGGCTTTTACCTTGATCGTAAGGGGCCGAACTAGTATAAAACTCTCTTGCGTCCATTGTCCGCTTTAACCTCTTTAAGTTAACCCGTCGCGATGGCTCCACGACTAAGTCCTTTCTCTAGGACATCTGTCGTGACAAAACCACGACAGTTGGCGCCCACCGTGGGGCTATCGCACGATGGTTTCAAGTTCTTGGAGGGCAACTTTGAAGGACTCAAGGGTTACGCTGTGGGCTGGATGACCAAGAGTCGTCGCGGCAAGCTCTACATCGGCGATGCAGGCTGGGGCCCCGAGACCAACTCAATCGAGTACGGGTACCGGGTCCCCTTTGGTGGCATACACGTTTTCATTGGCAAGATCGGCGAACCGGGTCCTGAGCCGGACATCTGCACCGACCTCGTCGAAACGGCTCAGCGTGCGAATCTGCCCGGTTCAAGCCTGTCATGAAGCGTGCCTTCGTGGGAGTTATCCATGGAGAGAAATTTGAGGATAGATCGGAATCTGGTGGTGAGACCGTTGTTTATTCTGGCGACGAGTCATCGACCGGAGAGACCGAGTCGTTATATCAGTTACAAGATGGCCGGATTGGGGGCTGTTCCGATGGCGACAGTATTCCGGACCCCTTTGATCTGCCAAACCGGGTTGCGATCTTCATGGCCGGTACACAACCGGCGCTCCACTCTTCGACCGCAGCGGCGATGATTTCCGGATCGACAGCAGCAACAGCGGCCAGGGCAGGAGGCCCTGTGCGAACGCTAATGGTGGAGGTCAACCCGGCGGATCAGGATGCACACAATGCAGAAATCGCGAAAGTGAAAGATCAGATCACCCAGGCCAAAGCCGCTTAGCAGCTAAGGATATCAGGATGGCCGCGGAGCGGGCCGCTTTGGATGCACAAGCTTACCGGATTATGCTGGATCAGAGTGCGTCGAACGAAGTCCTGAAGAGGAGGTACCGATCTCGTCTGCCGCCGGTTTATGACACTAGAAATCTCTTTAACACCCCAGGAACAGGGACCAGTAATCCGCCAGTGGTAAACCGGGCGGAGGCACCTGGAGCAGGGGCGCCGGTTCAGCCACGTTTGGTGGATCCGCCTCGTCAGAACAACATTGTAACACCGCATGTCCCCACGCCGCCGGGTCATTACTCTAACCCGATGGACAACATTGTCGCTGCCGCTTCACGGCTGGCGGCCATCCCGATCGAATGCGATTCTCCGGCGGCGGTCGAGATGCGTCGGGTTAAGGAGCTTCTTCAGACAGCCTTGGTTCAACAGGAGGCTTATTCATATAGTCGCGATCGGATTCATTCCACTCCCCGTCCAAGCCGGAGTTACAGCAGGCGTATGGATGAACCGGCAGTGTCAAGCAATGCGCGGAACCGTGATCCGCCCCGTGGCAATAACCCGACGGGTGGTGCTCGTGATGCTCAGGAGGTGGTGGACCGGGCTCGGGCACGTAGAGAGGCCGAGTTAGCGGTGCAGCATGAAGCCCGTCAGCTTACTCCGGTTCGTCCAACCACATCGGTGGAACCAGGAGTTACCTCTAGTTCTTTGGGAGTGCCGTGTCTCGTCCCGGCGTTGCGCAATGTGCGCCTGCCCAAGGATTTCAAGGGCCCGCGCAAGGTGCCGAATTACACCGCCGATTTATCCCCTGAAACATGGGTCGAAAGCTATGAGATGGCCATGGAGATGCTGGATGTGGATGATGCGGCATGTGCGAAATACTTCACCATGATGCTAGAAGGGACGGCCCGCACTTGGCTAAAGAGCTTACCGGCTAATTCTATCAGGTCATGGGCCGAGTTGAGAGCCCGGTTTATTCAGAATTTCAAGGATACATGCAAGCAGCCCATGTCAATTGTGGACTTAGCTGCCTGTGTCCAGGAGGAAGGAGAGTCAACAACCCATTGGGTGCGCCGGGTTTCGGAGATTTTGCATTCATCGGACCGCTCAACGCTGACACCGCAGTTTTAACATTGGAAGGCAATTGCCGGTTTGAACCCCTGAAGTTGAAGTTGGGACGGCTCAAACGTCATTGTAATGACATGGGAACCCTCATGGCTGCACTGGTGAAGTATGCCGACTCTGATAGTACCAAGGATCCCGAGTCTGACGATGATAAGATAGGGAAGGGAAAAAAGAGCGGCAACGCCAAGGGGCAGCACCACAACCCGGCGGGTCATGGAAACGGCGGCAAGCGTAAGGCGGACCACGGTTTAGACTTTGTGGCTAATACTAATACACATGACAAGGGCCAGAGGCGTAAGGTTAAACCGCCCCAGCGCGGTGGAGGGCCAAGTCCTAATCCGGACCGTTTGTCTTATCTGTTGAACCAGCCCTGTCCAAAGCATGGGACGAAGGAGACCCGTCCACGCACCTCTGGAAAGATTGTTACATCATGCAAGAGTTCAAAAATTCTGATTCTTTCCGGTATGATCATGGACCAGGAGGCGGTTCAGGCGCCGGGTCTCATGGGTCGGGTTATGGTGGAGGAAATTCTGGTTCAGGCTTCCACGGTAATCAGGGTGGACATAACAATCAAAGTAATCAGGGTAACCAAGGTGGCTATAATCATCAGGGCAATCAGCAACAGCAGTAGCAGTCGGGTTACCAGAGCAACCCGAAGCAGTTGAATAGCGGACAGTATCATGTCTGCACCACTAGCTTGGACAAGCGCGATCAGAAGCTTCATAAAAGGGCGGTGAATGTCCTTGAACCGGCGGTGCCCCGTTATTTGCGCTGGTCCGAGCAGCCGATTGTGTGGAGTAGAGAAGATCATCCACCCCGGGTTGACAATCCGGGTCATCTGGCTCTGGTGGTGGCACCTCAGGTGGGAGGTTATAACTTAACTAAGGTACTCATGGATGGAGGGAGTAGTATCAATATCCTTAAACAGATAAAAATCTTAAACCGTCCAATACGGTGTTCCATGGTGTGGTGCCTGGTAAGTCGGCATATCCTGTTGGTAAGATAGCTCTGGAGGTGGCTTTTGGAGATGAGCATGACTCGAGATCACAAACCTTGACCTTTGAAGTGGTGAAAATCAGAAGCCCGTATCATGCCCTATTTGGACGGCCAGCTTATGCTAAGTTTATGGCACGGCCTTGTTATGTCTATCTGCAGCTCAAGATGCCGGGTCACAAGGGAACTATAACCGTGCATGGGAGCCGCAAGATTGCTCTGGAGTGTGAAGAAGGTGATGCGGCTTATGCTGAGTCGGTTTGTGCAACAGAAGAGTTGAAGTTTTACAAGGACAATGTTGATCCGGCAGATATGACTTCGTTGAAGAAACCAACTACAGAGCATGATCCGGCCCTGAAGTTTAAATCGGCTGATGAGACTAAGCTTGTTGACTTCGTGCCTGGCGATTCGTCCAAGCAGTTTAGCATCAGCGCTAACTTGGATCCGAAATAGGAAAGCGCGCTCATCGAGTTCATCCGTGAGAATCGGGACATCTTTGCATGGAAGCCTTCTGACATGCCAGGTGTACCGAGAGAACTCGCTGAGCACACTCTCAATGTTGATCCCAAGTATAAACCGGTCAAGCAGTTTCTCCGCCGGTTCAATGAAGAAAGACGCAAAGCTATTGGAGAAGAAGTAGCCAGGCTCTTGGCGGCTGGATTTATCGTTGAAGTATTCCATCCTGAGTGGTTGGCTAATCCGGTGCTGGTCCTTAAAAGAACGGCACTTGGCGTATGTGTGTGGACTACACAGACCTTAACAAAGCTTGTCCAGCAGATCCTTTTGCCCTTCCCCGTATTGATCAAATTATTGATGCTACGGCGGGTTGCGAGCGTTTGAGCTTTTTGGATGCATATTCTGGTTATCATCAGATCAAAATGGCAGTTAAGGACCAGGAGAAGACAGCCTTCATAACTCCCTTTGGAGCCTTCTGCTATGTGTCCATGCCCTTTGGGCTCAAGAGTGCCCAGGCGACTTATCAACGGTGTGTGCAGAATTGTCTTCATAAACAGATCGGCCGCAATGTTCACGCCTATGTGGATGATATTGTGGTGAAATCAAGGAAGAAGGAGACATTGATTGATGACTTGAAGGAAACCTTCGATAACCTGCGGGTTTACAAAATGATGCTTAATCCGGCCAAGTGCGTCTTTGGTGTACCTGCAGGCAAGCTCTTGGGTTTTTTGGTGTCTAACCGGGGTATTGAAGCTAATCCGGAAAAGATCAAGGCCATCACCTCCTTGGCCAAACCGAAGTGTATCAATGATGTTCAACGCCTGGCAGGCCGGATTGCCGCGTTGAGCCGGTTTATCAGTCGCCTTGGCGAGAAGGCCATCCCTTTGTATCAGATGCTGAAGAAAACGGATAACTTCGTCTGGAGTGACGCCGCTAATGAAGCATTTGAGGACTTAAAGCGGCAGCTGGCTAATCCGCCGGTTCTCGCTGCTCCGGTTGACAAAGAACCATTGTTGCTATATGTGGCAGCTAACGCCCGGGCTGTTAGTGTGGCTATTGTGGTGGAGCGCAAGGAGGCCGGAAAGGAATATCCGGTTCAACGGCCGGTCTACTATATCAGTGAGGTACTTATTGAGTCCAAGCAGAGGTACCCGCATTGGCAAAAATTGGTGTATGGGGTTTTTATGGCAAGCCGGAAGCTTAAGCAGTATTTCCAAGGTCATCCCATCACGGTGGTCAGCTCTGCTCCGTTGGGAGATATAATCCAGAACAGGGAAGCAACTGGCCGGATTGCTAAGTGGGCTATAGAGCTCGGGCCTCACGGGTTGAAATACATACCCCGAACGGCGATCAAATCTCAGGCACTTGTGGATTTCATCAATGATTGGACAGAATTACAAGCGCCAGAGGAGAAGCCGGATCATACTTATTGGACTATTCATTTTGATGGGTCCAGGCAATTGGAGGGCTCGGGGGCTGGAGTCGTATTAACTTCCCCACGAGGTGATAAGTTTTGTTATGTTCTCCGTTTAATGTTCCCTTGCACTAACAATGCAGCTGAATATGAGGCTTTACTCCATGGTCTTCGGATGGCTAAGGAGATGAACCTAAGCCGAGTTAAGTGCTTCGGTGACTCGGATCTGGTGGCTCAACAAGTGTCCGGCACTTGGGATTCCAAGGACCCACTAATGGCAGCATATCGTCGTGAGGTGGATATTGTTGCAGGTCACTTTAAAGGTTATCAGGTGGATCATGTGGACCGGCGGAAGAATGAAGCGGCGGACGCTTTAAGCCGCCTGGGTTCCCAACGTAAACCGGTTCCACCTAATGTCTTCCTGGATGTTTTGCATAATCCGTCCGTCAAGCTCCCTGGTGAAGAGGATTTGGCTGTTCCTGATCCGGAGGCTCAGTTGGTGGCGGCTCTTCATGTTATCCCGGATTGGACGGTTCCATATCTGGCGTATATGAACCGGGGCGAGTTACCAGAGGATGAAACTTTGGCCAGGCAGATAATCCGGCGGTCCAAGTCCATGACTATTATCAATGGAGAGTTACATCATTGCAGTGTGACAGGGGCGTTTCAACGCTGTGTGTCTCCTGAGGAAGGCCGTGAAATTTTGCGTGAGATCCACGAAGGAGATTGTGGTCACCACGCCGGTTCAAAATCTTTGGTGGCCAAGGCGTTTCGTCACGGTTTCTATTGGTTGACAGCTCATGCTGATGCCGAGGACTTGGTCAAAAGATGTGATGGCTGTCAGAAATTCTCAAGGCGCGCTCATGTACCGGCTCAAGAATTGAGGATGATTCCAATCACCTGGCCGTTTGCAACTTGGGGGCTGGATATGGTTGGGCCTTTCAAGAGGTCCAAGGACAAGAAGACCCACCTTTTGGTGGCGGTTGATAAGTTCACGAAGTGGGTGGAGGCAGAGCCAGTTAGTAAGTGTGACGCAGCCACGGCGGTTCAATTCATCAAAAAGGTGATCTTCCGGTTCGGCTTTCCACACAGCATTATAACAGACAATGGTACCAATCTGTCAAAAGGTGCCATGAAGGAGTTCTGTCAACGTGAGCACATCCGGCTTGACGTGTCATTAGTGACTCACCCACAGTCTAATGGTCAAGCAGAGAGGGCTAATCAAGAGATCTTGAGAGGCATCAAACCCCGGCTTATGGTTCCTTTGCAACGGACACCGGGTTGTTGGGTTGAGGAGTTACCTTCTGTGTTGTGGAGCATCAATACCACACCCAACAGATCGACAGGATACACACCATTCTTCATGGTTTATGGAGCGGAAGCAGTTCTTCCTAGTGACATCCGTCATGACTCGCCTCGTGTAGCGGCATATGTTGAAGCTGACAACGAGAAGGCACGGCAGGAACTCTTGACCTATTAGATGAGGAACGTGACATGGCGGCAGCCCGTTCGGCGATTTATCAGCAAGAACTGCACCGTTATCATAGCCGCCAGATTAGAACCAGAACCTTTCAAGAAGGCGATTTGGTGCTTCGGCTCATCCAGGATCAGACGGATATGCATAAGCTATCCCCCCCTTGGGAAGGACCCTTTGTGGTCAGCAAGAATCTGCACAACGGGTCATACTACCTAATCGATGTTCGAGAGCGCAAAGACTCACGTAAATCGGAGGAGGAGACCAACCGGCCGTGGAATATTGCTCATCTTCGGCCCTACTATACTTGAGCTATAGGCTCTGCTTATGTACATATTATGACATGGTATATATTATAAATAAACCGGAACCTCAGCTAAAGCGGGGTATCTGTTGTTTTTCTTACATCATGTGTGGTTACATGGAGCTTACAAAGCGGCGTCCGGTTTACCCCTTGATTTAGCTTCTCAAAGCTTTATATTACATCACTTGGGGGCTTGGTCGTATCCGAACCATAGCTACACCTCTTGATCGGCGCAATGCCACAGCATCACTTGGGGCTTGGTCGTATCCGAACCATAGCTACACCTCTTGATCGGCGCAATGCCACAGCATCACTTGGGGGCTTGGTCGTATCCGAACCATAGCTACACCTCTTGATCGGCGCAATGCCACAGCATCACTTGGGGGCTTGGTCGTATCCGAACCACAGTCACACCTCTTGATCGGCTCAAAGCCACATCAATCTGGGGCCAAAGAGAGTGTTGTAAAACAACAGCTCAAACATAGGCACCCACTGAGCACAGCTCACAATGTTGCTTGGGGATTCTTTGCTGTCGAAATGAACTAAGAATCTACACTTGTAACAGGCTATCAAGCCATGGCTTGGAAGCCTGGTGTATACACCTAAAACCCCGGGTTAACCTGCCTATTTAAGTAAGTCACTCCGCCCAGGTAAACCTGGTATGACCCTTCGAACTTTGACAAGTTACTCTAAAATGAAGACCCTGAACTTGTCAAGTTAAAACGATGATTGGTTAAGGATTGAGGACCATCTTAAAAGGCTTTGCAAAAATGGTTTAACTCAGTGGCCTGGCAGCCCATGAAAAGCCTCGAATTTGGGGCCTGGCAGCCCGTGAAAAGCCTCGACTACAACGGTTTTTATTTGCCTTTTGCTAAGTTTTCTTTGTTTCATAAGATTTGTGATGTTTTTAAACCGGTGTTTATCAACCCGGTTAGGCTGTCAACTACAAGTTGTCAGTACACGATCAAATTATAATCCGGAGACTATCAGCCCGGTCTGGTTTTGACTCAAAGTCACCAGTATGGAATAAACCGGTGTTTATCACAGCCCGGAACGGTTTTCTGATAAACCGGCATCATATAACAGGAGTTACTTCTACTCCGGATTAGGGTTATTACCCTCATTACAAAGTTGGTCAGCCAACACTATGCCTAAAGGCCATAGGTATCATATATTTCCATATTTGGTTATCTTTTACAACCTTGGTTATAAACCTTGGTCATATATATATTTGGGTATCATGACCCGCCCGGTGGTAAACCGCCAGGGCGCTTTAAGCTTCTTATCTGCAGGAACAACTTGAATAAATAGCTATGGATTATGAACATTATATCTTAAGCACGGCGGATTAACACGCATCAGTTGCAGATAAATATGCACGAAGGCATAACAGACCAAGTGTTTTAACTAGCCTATTACAAGGCGTTTCAGTGCCCAAAGGGATAATTGTTTCTCAATAAGCATTGCAGCATGTGGAAGACTAAACCGGCCCCCGGATTATGATTGCTATCAGCTTGACCTGACGGTTGCGGATCATCTTGCACCGGTTCATCTTCTTCGTCTCTACCCAGCGGCTGGAAGTCAACAGTTGTCCAGTCGATCCCAGTTAACGCTTGGAACACAGCTTCGTCGCTTATAAGGGTGGACGGTTCAATATCAAGGGCATAAGTGTGCTTACGGATTGGAGGGATCAGATTTTGCGCTTCCGGAATTGGTGCAGCAACCCGTCTGTTCTTGTCATCATAACTTGCCTGATAATATGAGAGATCAGCTTCTTCAGCCAATTGACAAGCCAGTGGACGTACTCCCCGGTTTATGGTGCGGAGATCCTCCTGGCCAAATTCTGACCCGTCCTCTTTTAAGCTTGGGAAGCCTTTAGCCACGTCCACCGGATCAAGATCAGGCACCCACGCCTTTGCCCGGGTTAGAGCGGTCAGAGCTCCGGCCCTTGCCGCAGCTTTCATTAGTTCTTCAACCCGGGCAAGCAGCATGGATAGCCTTTCTAAGGTGTCCTTGATCAATGTTGGAGGAGGTTTATTGTGTGAAGCGGTGCAGATGATCCGCTGCGCACCGGTATACAGTTGCTCTATCAGAGTGTAGGCAGCTTTCAACTTCTTCTGTACATCAGAGCCCGGATGGCTAATGCGAGTTCCTGCACCATTGTACACATCAGTAAACCAACAACACATGGGAGAGATATGTTGAAATTATTAAGGAAAAGATGTTTTACCGAACACAACAGCAGTCATGGCATGAATCTGCCGCTTTACGCCGGTCAGTTCATCAACCACCGGTTTAAGAGCGGCTTCTGCTTTTTCAGCCCTTTTTATCAAAGCGGATTTTTCAGTCTCCCAATCCGCCCGCTCTTTGTTGAAGCCCTCTTTCAGTTTCTCCATAGCGCCTAGAGCGCCGGTCGATCCTTCCTTCGCTTTGGAGGTTTCAGCTTGTTGGGATTTGAGGTTCTCTTGTAGATCAGCGGTTTGGCTTTCCTTCTTGCTCAGTTCAGCCTATAAAGAGACAGATATATAATGAGTTGACAGTACATATTTGAAGTACCAAGCACATAACAAGTTATGCCCTTAGTACTTGGGGGCTAATGCATATTTGCTCTTTATCAGAAATTTTTACAAGTCCCAAGCACAATACAAGTATTAAGCTTGGCACTTGGGGGCTAATGTGTATTTGCTCATAAAATGCTGATATGGGAATTCTTCTACAAAGTCCCGGTTCATCTTATAAAGTTAAACCGGCCCTTGGGGGCTACATCAGTGAAGTTAAGATGCATTGTTGCAAACATGAAATTGTTACTAAGTCCCGTTTAAATTGGTATCTTAAACCGTCACTTGGGGGCTACTGGAGTTGATAAGCTGCAATTAAATATAAGAGAGAAACACTTATGAAGTTACCTCATATCGCTCCTTCATCATATTTACCAAACTGGCTTCATAGTCACGGCTGGTGTACAGACGGTTCAGGAAGCCAGAGTGAAGGTCTTGAGCATTCAGATGGGCATAATTTGACAAATCGGCGTTCCATTTGCCTTTGCCAATTGCAGAGAGCTCATCTTTGGAAGTATGCTTTGACAAAGCGACAGGATTGCCCGGAGCGGTATGGCCAGTGCAGTAATCATAATGTCATCATCTTTGTCATCAGCAGCCGTTACTGGGGTTGGCGGTTTGTCAGTATTTTTAACTGGACTTGCCGGTATTGTCAGTTCGGACAGGGCTGGTTGGCTGGTCAGCATGGCTTGTGGTGTCAACTTCTGCCTGCTCAGCAACGAAGTCATGATCTTGAGGCGGTGGGTCATTCAGCATGGCATTAATGTTGGTCTTTTCAGGATCTGGAGTTTTCTCCGGTTCAACAGCCACGTCTTCATCAGCCGGTTTATTCAACCGAGCTTTCTTGCTGGGTCTGGGCTTGGCGCTGAGAAAAATAAACATGAGGATCAGTACAGTATATCAAAATAGCAACATCAAGGATAACAACAAGTGTATAGCTCACCCAAGAACCATTTTGAGGGGTGGAAGTTTTGTGGCCGACGACTCGCCAAAAGATGAGTGAGAAGTACCCTGATAATTTGAATCGGACGGGTTAAGAGGCTGGCGGAAACAACCTGCTGTGGGGCATGAAGTATCAATGGGATAAGAGACCTCTGATCGGCGTTTCCGAACCGGACTGTTCGGTAAACCGGTGGAGGTAACTACCTGGCCGCTGTGCCGGGTTGTGCGGCGAGCCTCGTGCTGCTGCGTCTTCAAAAGAAAGTTTGGGTCCAAGTAAGCAAGGGTGTGAGAAAATTTTACTTCCGGTTTGCTTGACGGATTTTTGATGTTGGCAGAGGATTTGAATCGGAGGAAAGAATGGTTACCTCTACGTCATCAGCATGACTGCCTTCAGCGTCGTCCTCATAATAATCATTGTTAATGAGATGTACGAAAAATGAACCAAGAGAGTCAAGTTCTACCCCTGATTCCGGATTACCCACATCGTCATCAGCTGGTAGCTCGGAGGATGCAGTGGTCCTTTTATTGGCAGGTTTTTTGATAACCTTGGTTTTCGGACGAACTGGCTTGACCGGTTTATCTTGCGGCTTGACCGGTTTGTCTTGTGGTGGTTTCTTTTTCCAGAATGGATCATCACCCTGTCAGAAATAATCACACTTTCAGAGAATATTTGGACAAAAGCAACTTCAGATAAAAAGGTTATATGATTCTTACAGCTGGCGTTTTGTTGAAAGCGCAGAAAGGGAGTAGTCCAGTTTGGGCACAGACAGCCTCCGGTTCGTTCAGCATTTTCTTCACAGCTTCAGTGACTTCTGCATCTGTAAGCTGAATGTCAATGTGCCGCTGAGCATCCTTCAAACTCCCCGTATACTCACACATCAAACCGGAGCGCCGGCTTAAGGGCAGAATACTCCAGCTTATCCAGCAACGAGCAAGATCAACTCCTGTCAAA
Organism: Triticum aestivum; assembly: GCF_018294505.1. Classification (NCBI taxonomy): domain Eukaryota; kingdom Viridiplantae; phylum Streptophyta; class Magnoliopsida; order Poales; family Poaceae; genus Triticum; species Triticum aestivum. The sequence continues at coordinate 441,567,436 of NC_057802.1, read as the reverse complement.
CCGTTTGCCATGAAGGCTCTAAGCTTTGATAATTGGGGAGCATATTTGGCCCTTTCTTTTGCCGTCAACCTCTGAGGAAAAGGATGTGTGTTGCTAAGGCGTTCAGGGCGGTAACCCGGCAGGGGGTTTTCATCAGGTGGAGATGTATCCATGCAATAAAACCAAGTCTGGTTCCACTCTTTGGGGTGACTGTGGGGTTTGGGATGAGGGAAGGTGACTTCTTTCCTTTTCTGAACCGCCATTCCGCCCAATTCCGTATTGGGTCCATCCGAGAACTCTGTGAGACGGTTTAAGTGAAAGAAATCCCTAAACAGTTCGACTGTAGGTTCCTCTTGCAGATAAACCTCACAGAAGACTTGGAAGTGGCAGATGTTGGTCACAGAATTGGGACCGATGTCTTGAGGGCGCAGTTGAAAATTGGCTAGTACATCTCGGAAAATTTTTGAACCGGGAGGGCTAAAACCTCGACTCAGATGGTCAGCAAACACGACTACCTCTCCGTCCTTGGGTGTAGGAGGATTTTCCGGGCCAGGGACCCTCCAGGGGGTGACATCTTTCTTGGCTAAAGCGCCCGTTTTAACAAGATTGTTTAACTGTTCTTCGGTTACTCGAGAAGGAGCCCAATTGCATTCATAGACTTGCTTAGCCATGGCAATGAAAGATCTGAAACATGATTATTGCCGGTTTAAGATTTACAGTGGACAACTATACAGCGGTATAAGGATACAAGCATATTGATAAACCGGATTTGGTTATTCGTAAACCGGAGTCTGACAATGGAAACAATGTAATGCATTGGCGGTTCAACAGGGGACTAATGGTATCTACCGGGTCATCATTTTTTTCTGTGAAGTTAAACCGCCTAATCTGGCATTAAAGGTATAAGTATCAAGATGTATAAGTGAAGGAAAAAACAAGTTTCACAGTTTGGCATGGGAATTTCAGATCTGCCGTACGTTGGATAATCAAAATATATTCTGGTCTAATATCAAACGCTCAAAAAGTTCAGTAAGTTCAGATGAGTTGGATATCAAGCAGGTGCCTTAACAAGAAGAAAGGATTCTAAACTACAAAAGGCGCTGAAAATAGTCAGATCTAACCGGCCATTGGTGCTACCGAAGGAAGAACAGCTTCATGCTATGAAGAACATCGAACCCTAATGGCGGATCTAGGGTGAGAAGAAGAGGGGCTTAGTGGTGCAGGAGGAAGCAGCGGAGGATCACCGCTTTTCTCTGATACGATCAGGTTGATGCAGCGGCCTTTGTTGAAGCAGAGACGAAGGACGACGGCGGCGGCAGAGCTCGAGGGTCGGTCGGCGCGAGGAAGACGACGACGCGAAGAGGCACGAGGGGGGAAAATGGAAAGACCCCCTGGCCCTATTTATAAGGGTAGAAAGATAAGCGTTAGTCGCAAAAATCGAGGAGCCTAAATTTTGGATATGAGGCGGAGCTGTCGCCTCGATTGTCGGAGGCTCATTAATGAAGGTGGATTATACACAGTTTTAAATAACAGGTGACGTCACGACGGTTTACCATGATCCTATAAGATGATGTCACGGCGGTTTACAAGATCATGTGAAGATCTTGAAGAAGAAAATTTCTTAAGTATTGAGGATTGACATGAACCAGTTCAAATCAATCTGGGGCCTAATGTTGGGGATATTACCACTGGGCGTAAACCGGCCAGGAGAGGCCGGGTTAACCCCATAAGTAGTTCATCCGTATCTGAAGTCCATGAAGACAGACGGTGACGCTTTATGAAGGCCCAGGGCCCAAAGCCGGTTTAAGGCCTGTAGACATAAACCGGCATTGATATGTAAACTTGTGTTGTAAGATAGAAGTAGCAGAGACCGGGCCGGACACGATTATGAGCCGGCCTCGGGATTCTGTAAACCGACGGGCGTCAACCCATGTATATAAGGGGACGACCCGGCGGCGGTTCAAGGACGACAGACAACAACTCGTGACTCAGGCAAAGCGTATTCGCTCCCTGGTCATCGAAACCCCAGCAATTCCATCACAAATGGACGTAGGCTTTTACCTTCATCGTAAGGGGCCGAACTAGTATAAAACTCTCTTGCGTCCCTTGTCCGCTTTAACCTCTTTAAGTTAACCCGTCGCGATGGCTCCACGACTAAGTCCTTTCTCTAGGACATCTGCCGTGACAAAACCACGACAATATAATATTTTAGTGAGTGCTTACAATCATAAAAGATGTCCAAGATAGTGTATTTATATGTGAAAACTCTCTTTCTTTATTACTTCCTATTAGTTGCAACAATGAAGAACACTATGTTTGTCAACCCTCAACAAATTTTATTCATCATACTCCTTATATGTGAAGTCATCACTCTCCATAAGATCATTATATAATCTTTTTTACTTCTTTTATTCTTTTCTTTTCTTTTCCAAGATCAAGGTAAGTAAGCAAAGCCCTCAACTCAAAACTACTCTTTATTATATTACTCACGGACTCGATTACATAGGTAGATCACGAGGCAAAACTCAAAAACTAGATCATACTAAAACTTTTATTCTACTAGATGATAAACCAAAAGGATCAAACTAAGATAAACGGTAAAGGTAAAGATGTGATGGTGATAAGATACCGGGGCACCTCCCCCAAGCTTGGCACAAGCCGAGGGGAGTGCCCATACCATGTACTAAAGTCTCCTTCTTCGGAGGTGGTGGTGATGAGGTTGATGATTCAGAAAGCTTGTCCTCTGTCTTACAAGGCATAGGCTCACCATCGTAAAAGGATGAGCGGGTCTCTGGAATCCTCAAATCTGCAGCCAAACTCATCCTCTTAAATCTGTATTCATACTCACAATTTTGGTTTTGCACGTCATAGATCTAGGCTTGGAGATGCTCGTTTTTCTCATGAGGCTTGAAGATGGCCTCTCCAATATCCTTGGTGTCCAGCTTGTCGTCACGAGTGAATTCCGTGATCATGGAGTGGTTGGCGTTGAGTCCGTGTTCCACCATCCCCTGGCACTCGAAGACTTCGTGCTCCATTGCTTCGAGCCTGGCCCATGCTTCCGGTCCTCCTTGGGCCTTGAACGTCCCGGATGTGAAGCACCGCCTCACGCATATCAATGGTTTGAGGTGTTTCAGCACCTCCGGAAGGTATGGGTTGATGACCTTGTCATAGAACTTGTCCTTGGGAGCGCTTGGAGACGTCATTGCAATCTAGATCTGTCAGAAAAACAGCTCGAAACAAGAACAAAGGATATTGCCATGATATAGTGGTCAAAACTTTTGGGAGATTATGTAAGGAATTTTTACAATGTAAAACAAGTATTCTGGGAGAAAACGGAGTCCGGAGGGCACACGAGGTGGCCACAAGCCTGGGAGGCGCGCCCAGGGGGTAGGGCGCTGTTGGGGAATGTAGTAATTTCAAAAAATTTCCTACGCACACGCAAGATCATGGTGATGCATAGCAACGAGAGGGGAGAGTGTGTCCACGTACCCTCGTAGACCGAAAGCGGAAGCATTAGCATAACGCGGTTGATGTAGTCGTACGTCTTCACGATCCGACCGATCAAGTACCGAATGCACGGCACCTCTGAGTTCAGCACACGTTCAACTTGATGACGTCCCTCGAACTCCGATCCAGCCGAGCTTTGAGGGAGAGTTCTGTCAGCATGACGGAGTGGTGACGATGATGATGTTCTACCGATGCAGGGCTTCGCCTAAGCACCGTTACGATATTATCGAGGTGGACTATGGTGGAGGGGGCACCGCACACGGCTAAGAGATCCTAGGGATCAATTGTTGTGTCCATGGGGTGCCCCCCTCCTCCGTATATAAAGGGGGGAGGAGGAGAGGGCCGGCCCAGGGGAGGAGGCGCGCCCAAGGGGGGCAATCCTACTCCAAGTAGGATTCCCCCCTCTTTCCTAGTCCAAGTAGGAGAGGGGAAGGAAGGAGAAGGAGAAGGAGAAGGAAGGAGAGGGAGGAAAAGGAGGAAAGGGGGGGGGCGGCCCCCCTAGTCCAATTCGGTTTGGGCTAGGGGGGCCGCGCGCCCTGCCTCCTCTCTTCCACCACTTGGCCCATGAGGCCCATTGCTTCTTTCTCGTATTCCCGTAACTCCCCGGTACCCCCGAAAATACCCGAATCACTCGGAAACTTTCCTATGTCCGAATATAGTCGTCCAATATATCGATCTTTACGTCTCGACCATTTCGAGACTCCTCGTCATGTCCCCGATCTCATCCGGGACTCTGAACTACATTCGGTACATCAAAACACATGAACTCATAATATAACCGTCATCGAATTTTAAGCGTGCAGACCCTATGGGTTCGAGAACAATGTAGACATGACCGAGACACGTCTCCGGTCAATAACCAATAGCGGAACCTGGATGCTCATATTGGCTCCCACATATTCTACGAAGATCTTTATCGGTCAAACCGCATAACAACATACGTTGTTCCCTTAGTCATCGGTATGTTACTTGCCCGAGATTCGATCGTCGGTATCTCAATACCTAGTTCAATCTCGTAACCGACAAGTCTCTTTACTCGTTCCGTAATACATCATCCCGCAACTAACTCATTAGTTACAATGCTTGCAAGGCTTATAGTGATGTGCATTACCAAGTGGGCCCAGAGATACCTCTTCGACAATCAGAGTGACAAATCCTAATCTCGAAATACGCCAACCCAACAAGTACCTTCGGAGACACCTGTAGAGCACCTTTATAATCACCCAGTTACGTTGTGACGTTTGGTAGCAGACAAAGTGTTCCTCCGGTAAACGGGAGTTGCATAATCTCATAGTCATAGGAACATGTATAAGTCATGAAGAAAGCAATAGCAACATACTAAACGATCAAGTGCTAAGCTAACAGAATGGGTCAAGTCAATCACATCATTCTCCTAATGATGTGATCCCGTTAATCAAATGACAATTGATGTCTATGGTTAGGAAACATAACCATCTTTAATTAACGAGCTAGTCAAGTAGAGGCATACTAGTGACACTCTGTTTGTCTATGTATTCACCCATGTATTATGTTTCCGGTTAATACAATTCTAGCATGAACAATAAAACATTTATCATGATATAAGGAAATAAATAATAACTTTATTATTGCCTCTAGGGCATATTTTCTTCAGTCTCCCACTTGCACTAGAGTCAATAATCTAGTTCACATCACCGTGTGATTTAATACCAATAGTTCACATCGCCATGGGATTAACACCCATAGTTCACATCGTCATGTGACCAACACCCAAAGGGTTTACTAGAGTCAATAATCTAGTTCACATTGCTATGTGATTAACACCCAAAGAGTACTAAGGTGTGATCATGTTTTGCTTGTGAGAGAAGTTTAGTCAACGGGTCTGCCACATTCAGATCCGTATGTATTTTGCAAATTTCTATGTCAACAATGCTCTGCACGGAGCTACTCTAGCTAATTTCTTCCACTTTCAATATGTATCCAGATTGAGACTTAGAGTCATCTGGATCAGTGTCAAAATTTTCATCGACGTAACCCTTTACGACGAACTTTTTGTTACCTCCATAATCGAGAAACATATCCTTATTCCACTAAGGATAATTTTGACCGCTGTCCAGTGATCTACTCCTAGATCACTATTGTACTCCTTTGCTAAAATCAGTGTAGGGTATACAATAGATCTGGTACACAGCATGGCATACTTTATAGAACCTATGGCCAAGGCATAGGGAATGACTTTCATTCTCTTTCTATCTTCTGCCGTGGTCGGTCTTTGAGTCTTACTCAATTTCACACCTTGTAACACAGGCAAGAACTCTTTCTTTGACTATTCCATTTTGAACTACTTCAAAAACTTGTCAAGGTATGTACTCATTGAAAAACTTATCAAGCGTCTTGATCTATCTCTATAGATCTTGATACTCAATATGTAAGCAGATTCACCGAGGTCTTTCTTTGAAAATCTTCTTTCAAACACTCCTTTATGCTTTGCAGAATAATTCTACATTATTTCCGATCAACAATATGTCATTCACATATACTTATCAGAAATGTTGTAGTGCTCCCACTCACTTTCTTGTAAATACAGGCTTCACCGCAAGTCTGTATAAAACTATATCCTTTGATCAACTTATCAAAGCGTATATTCCAACTCCGAGATGCTTGCAGCAGTCCATAGATGGATCGCTGGAGCTTGCATATTTTGTTAGCACCTTTAGGATTGACAAAACCTTCTGGTTGCATCTCATACAACTCTTCTTTAATAAATCCATTAAGGAATGCAGTTTTGTTTATCCATTTGCCAGATTTCATAAAATGCGGCAATTGCTAACATGATTCGGACAGACTTAAGCATAGATACGAGTGAGAAACTCTCATCGTAGTCAACACCTTGAACTTGTCAAAAACCTTTTGCAACAATTCTAGCTTTGTAGATAGTAACACTACTATCAACGTTTGTCTTCCTCTTGAAGATCCATTTAATCTCAATGGCTCGCCGATCATTGGGCAAGTCAATCAAAGTCCATACTTTGTTCTCATACATGGGTCCCATCTCAGATTTCATGGCCTCAAGCCATTTTGCGGAATCTGGGCTCTTCATCGCTTCCTCATAGTTCGTAGGTTCGTCATGGTCAAGTAACATGACCTCCAGAACAGGATTACCGTACCACTCTGGTGCGGATCTTACTCTGGTTGACCTACGAGGTTCGGTAGTGACTTGATCTGAAGTTACATGATCATCATCATTAGCTTCCTCACTAATTGGTGTAGGAGTCACAGGAACAGATTTCTGTGATGAACTACTTTCCAATAAGGGAGCAGGTATAGTTACCTCATCAAGTTCTACTTTCCGCCCACTCACTTCTTTCAAGAGAAACTCCTTCTCTAGAAAGGATCCATTCTTAACAACGAATGTCTTGCCTTCGGATCTGTGATAGAAGGTGTACCCAACTGTCTCCTTTGGGTATCCTATGAAGACACATTTCTCCGATTTGGGTTTGAGCTTATCAGGATGAAACTTTTTCACATAAGCATCGCAACCCCAAACTTTAAGAAACGACAACTTGGGTTTCTTGCCAAACCACAGTTCATATGGTGTCGTCTCAACGGATTTAGATGGTGCCCTATTTAACGTGAATGCAGCTATCTCTAACGCATAATCCCAAAACGATAGTGGTAAATCGGTAAGAGACATCATAGATCGCACCATATCTAACAAAGTACGTTATGACGTTCGGACACACCATTATGTTGTGGTGTTCCAGGTGGCACGAATTTGTGAAACTATTCCACATTGTTTTAATTGAAGACCAAACTCGTAACTCAAATATTTGTCTCTACGATCAGATCGTAGAAGCTTTATTTTCTTGTTACGATTATTTTCCACTTCACTCTGAAATATTTTGAACTTTTCAAATGTTTCAGACTTATGTTTCAGTAAGTAGATATACCCATATCTGCTCAAATCATCTGTGAAGGTCAGAAAATAACGATACCCGCCGCGAGCCTCAACACTCATCGGATCGCATACATCAGTATGTATTATTTCCAATAAGTCAGTTACTCGCTCCATTGTTCCGGAGAATGGAGTCTTAGTCATCTTGCCCATGAGGCATGGTTCGCAATTACCAAGTGATTCAAAATCAAGTGATTCCAAAAGTCCATCAGTATGGAGTTTCTTCATGTGCTTTACACCAATATGACCCAAACGGCAGTGCCACAAATAAGTTGCACTATCATTATCAACTCTGCATCTTTTGGCTTCAACATTATGAATATGTGTATGACTACTATCGAGATCCAACAAACCATTTTCATTGGGTGTATGACCATATAAGGTTTTATTCATGTAAACAGAACAACTATTATTCTCTAGCTTAAATGAATAACCGTATTGCAATAAACATGATCAAATCATATTCATGCTTAACGCAAACACCAAATAACATTTATTTAGGTTCAACACTAATCCTGAAAGTATAGGGAGTGTGCGATGATGATCATATCAATCTTGGAACTACTTCCAACACATATCGTCACTTCACCTTTAACTAGTCTCTGTTCATTCTGCAACTCCCGTTTCGAGTTACTATTCTTAGCAACTGAACCAGTATCAAATGCCGAGGGGTTGCAATAAACACTAGTAAAGTACACATCAATAACATGTATATCCAATATACCTTTGTTCACTTTGCCATCCTTCTTATCCGCCAAATACTTGGGGCAGTTCCGCTTCCAGTGACCAGTTCCTTTGCAGTAGAAGCACTTAGTCTCAGGCTTAGGTCCAGACTTGGGCTTCTTCACTTGAGCAGCAACTTGCTTGCCGTTCTTTTTGAAGTTCCCCTTCTTCCCTTTGCCCTTTTCTTGAAACTAGTGGTCTTGTCACCCATCAACACTTGATGCTCTTTCTTGATTTCTACCTTCATCGATTTCATCATCATGAAAAGCTCGGGAATCGTTTTCGTCATCCCTTGCATACTATAGTTCATCACGAAGTTCTACTAACTTGGTGATGGTGACTAGAGAATTCTGTCAATCACTATTTTATCTGGAAGATTAACTCCCACTTGATTCAAGCGATTGTAGTACCCAGACAATCTGAGCACGTGCTCACTGCTTGAGCTATTCTCCTCCATCTTTTAGCTATAGAACTTGTTGGAGACTTCATATCTCTCAACTCGGGTATTTTCTTGAAATATTAACTTCAACTCCTGGAACATCTCATATGGTCCATGACGTTCAAAACGTCTTTGAAGTCCCGATTCTAAGCCGTTAAGCATGGTGCACTAAACTATCAAGTAGTCATCATTTTGAGCTAGTCAAACGTTCATAACGTCTGCATCTGCTCCTGCAATAGGTCTGTCACCTAGCGGTGCATCAAGGACATAATTCTTCTGTGCAGCAATGAGGATAATCCTCAGATCACGGATCCAATCCGCATCATTGCTACTAACATCTTTCAACTTAGTTTTCTCTAGGAACATATCAAAAATAAAACAGGGGAGCTAAACGCGAGCTATTGATCTACAACATAGATATGCTAATACTACCAGGACTAAGTTCATGATAAATTTAAGTTCAATTAATCATATTACTTAAGAACTCCCAATTAGATAGACATCTCTCTAATCCTCTAAGTGATCACGTGATCCAAATCAACTAAACCATGTCCGATCATCACGTGAGATGGAGTAGTTTCAATGGTGAACATCACTATGTTGATCATATCTACTATATGATTCACGCTCGACCTTTTGGTCTCAGTGTTCCGAGGCCATATCTGTTATATGCTAGGCTCGTCAAGTTTAACCTGAGTATTCCGCGTGTGCAACTGTTTTGCACCCGTTGTATTTGAACGTAGAGCCTATCACACCCGATCATCACGTGGTGTCTCAGCACGAAGAACTTTCGCAACGGTGCATACTCAGGGAGAACACTTATACCTTGATAATTTAGTGAGAGATCATCTTATAATGCTACCGTCGATCTAAGCAGAATAAGATGCATAAAAGATAAACATGACATGCAGTCAATATAAGTGATATGATATGGCCATCATCATCTTGTGCTTGTGGTCTCCATCTCTGAAGCGCCGTCATGATCACCATCGTCACCGGCGCGACACCTTGATCTCCATCGTAGCATCGTTGTCGTCTCGCCAACTATTGCTTCTATGACTATCGCTACCGCTTAGTGATAAAGTAAAGCAATTACAGGGCGGTTGCATTGCATACAATAAAGCGACAACCATATGGCTCCTGCCAGTTGCCGATAACTCGGTTACAAAACATGATCATCTCATACAATAAAATATAGTATCATGCCTTGACCATATCACATCACAACATGCCCTGCAAAAACAAGTTAGACGTCCTCTACTTTGTTGTTGCAAGTTTTACATGGCTGCTACGGGCTGAGCAAGAACCGTTCTTACCTATGCATCAAAACCACAACGATAGTTTGTCAAGTTGGTGCTGTTTTAACCTTCGCAAGGACCGGGCGTAGCCACACTCAGTTCGACTAAAGTTGGAGAAACTGACACCCGCTAGTCACCTGTGTGCATAGCACGGCGGTAAAACCAGTCTCGCGTAAGCGTACGCGTAATGTCGGTCCGGGCCGCTTCATCCAACAATACCGCCGAACCAAAGTGTGACATGCTGGTAAGCAGTATGACTTATATCGCCCACAACTCACTTGTGTTCTACTCGTGCATATTACATCAACGCATAAACCTGGCTCGGATGCCACTGTTGGGGAACGTAGTAATTTCAAAAAAAATCCTACGCACACGCAAGATCATGGCGATGCATAGCAACGAGAGGGGAGAGTGTGTCCACGTACCCTCGTAGACCGAAAGCGGAAGCGTTAGCACAACGCGGTTGATGTAGTCGTACGTCTTCACGATCCGACCGATCAAGTACCAAACGCACGGCACCTCCGAGTTCAGCACACGTTCAACTCGATGACGTCTCTCGAACTCCGATCTAGCCGAGCTTTGAGGGAGAGTTCCGTCAGCACGACGGCGTGGTGACGATGATGATGTTCTACCGACGCAGGGCTTCGCCTAAGCACCGTTACGATATTATCGAGGTGGACTATGGTGGAGGGGGCACCGCACACGGCTAAGAGATCCAAGGGATCAATTGTCGTGTCCATGGGGTGCCCCCTCCTCTGTATATAAAGGGAGGGAGGAGGAGAGGGCCGGCCAAGGGGAGGAGGCGCGCCCAAGGGGGGCAATCCTACTCCAAGTAGGATTCCCCCCTCTTTTCTAGTCCAAGTAGGAGAGGGGAAGGAAGGGAAGGAGAAGGAGAAGGAAGGAGAGGGAGGAAAAGGAGGAAAGGGGGGGCGGCCCCTAGTCCAATTCGGTTTGGGCTAGGGGGGCCGCGCGCCCTGCCTCCTCTCTTCCACCACTTGGCCCATGAGGCCCATTGCTTCTTCCTCGTATTCCCGTAACTCCCCGGTACCCCCGAAAATACCCGAATCACTCGGAACCTTTCCGATGTCCGAATATAGTCGTCCAATATATCGATCTTTACATCTCGACCATTTCGAGACTCCTCGTCATGTCCCCGATCTCATCCGGGACTCCGAACAACCTTCGGTACATCAAAACACATGAACTCATAATATAACCGTCATCAAACTTTAAGCGTGCGGACCCTACGGGTTCGAGAACAATGTAGACATGACCGAGACACGTCTCCGGTCAATAACCAATAGCGGAACCTGGATGCTCATATTGGCTCCCACATATTCTACGAAGATCTTTATCGGTCAAACCGCATAACAACATACGTTGTTCCCTTTGTCATCGGTATGTTACTTCCCCGAGATTCGATCATCGGTATCTCAATACCTAGTTCAATCTCGTTACCGACAAGTCTCTTTACTCGTTCCGTAATACATCATCCCGCAACTAACTCATTAGTTACAATGCTTGCAAGGCTTATAGTGATGTGCATTACCAACTGGGCCCAGAGATACCTCTCCGACAATCGGAGTGACAAATCCTAATCTCGAAATATGCCAACCCAACAAGTACCTTTGGAGACACCTGCAGAGCACCTTTATAATCACCCAGTTACGTTGTGACGTTTGGTAGCACACAAAGTGTTCCTCCGGTAAACGGGAGTTGCATAATCTCACAGTCATAGGAACATGTATAAGTCATGAAGAAAGCAATAGCAACATACTAAACGATCAAGTGCTAAGCTAACGGAATGGGTCAAGTCAATCACATCATTCTCCTAATGATGTGATCCCGTTAATCAAATGACAACTGATGTCTATGGTTAGGAAACATAACCATCTTTAATTAACGAGCTAGTCAAGTAGAGGCATACTAGTGACACTCTGTTTGTCTATGTATTCACACATGTATTATGTTTCCGCTTAATACAATTCTAGCATGAATAATAAACATTTATCATGATATAAGGAAATAAATAATAACTTTATTATTGCCTCTAGGGTATATTTCCTTCAGGCGCGCCCCCACGGCTTGTCGCCTCCTCGTGCGCTCTTAGGACTACTTCTTATTTTTCTAATTTTTTAAATATTCCAAAACGGAGTAAAATTGCCATTGTAAAACTTTTGGAGTCGGTTTACTTACCGTATCACATAACTATTCCTTTTCAAGGGTCTGGAGCCTTATGTACTCCTCCGGTGTTATGGTATGAATTATATTAGCTTCAACATTTATGGGAGTACGTACCTAAGATATAATGTTTGATTCTTTGCCCATTCACCACCTTCGGGTTATTGCCCTCAGCATTGTTGATCTTGATGGCACCAGAATGATAAACTTCCTCGATAATGTAAGGCCCTTCCCATTTAGAGAGAAGCTTTCTTGCAAAAAATCTTAAACGAGAATTGTATAGCAAGACATGGTCACCTACATTAAATTCATGCTTTTTTATCCTTTTGTCATGCCATATTTTAACTTTTTCTTTAAACAATTTGGCATTTTCATAGGCTTGGATTCTCCATTCATAGAGTGAGCTAATCTCAAATAACCTCTTCTCACCGGCAAGTTTTAAACCATATTTGAGCTCTTTGATTGCCCAATAAGCTTTATGTTCTAGTTCGAGAGGTGAGTGACATGCTTTCCCATAAACCATTTTATATGGAGACATACCCATATGATTTTTATAAGCAGTATATAAGCCCATAGTGCATCATCAAGTTTCTTAGACCAATTCTTCCTAGATCTATTAACAGTCTTTTGCAAGATCAATTTTATTTCTCTATTATTAATTCTACTTGACCACTAGATTGAGGATGATAAGGATATGCAATTCTATGGTTAATATCATACTTAGCAAGCAATTTATGGAAGCACCAAAGCTCGAAAAAATAACTTCTTTAAGGATTGGAATAGAAGTGTTGTGATCAGCACTACTAGTTGGAATAGCTTCTACCCACTTAGTAACGTAATCAACAGGAACTAAAATATGTGTATACCCATTAGAGGATGGAAAAGCTCCCATATAATCAAATCCCCAAACATCAAATGGTTCAATAACAAGTGAATAGTTCATAGGCATTTCTTGGCGTCTACTAATATTACCAATTCTTTGACATTCATCACAAGACAAGACAAACTTACGGGCATCCTTGAAGAGAGTAGGACAATAAAAATTAGATTGCAATACCTTGTGTGCAGTTCTATCTCCAGCTTGGTGTCCTCCGTAAGCCTCGGAGTGACACTTGCGTAGGATCTGTTCCTGTTCATGCTCAGGTACAAAACGTGTAATAACACCATCTACTCCTTTATAAAGGTGCGAGTCATCCCAAAAGTAATGTCTTAAATCATAGAAAACCTTTTTCTTTTGTTGGTATGTAAAACTAGGTGGTATAATTTAGCAACAATAAAATTAGCATAGTCTGCATACCATGGAGTACTACGAGAAGCATTTACAACAGCTAATTGTTCATCAGGAAAACAATAATCAATAGGTTGTGGGTCATCAAGAATATTTTCTAACCTAGACAAGTCGTCTGCTACGGGGTTCTCAGCCCCTTTCCTATCAATAATATGTAAATCAAATTCTTGCAGAAAGAAAACCCACCTAATGAGTCTAGGTTTAGCATCTTTCTTTTCCATGAGGTATTTAATAGCAGCATGATCGGTGTGAACAATCACTTTGGAATCAATAATATAAGATCTGAATTTATCACAAGCAAACACAACTGCTAAAAATTCTTTTTCAGTAGTAGCATGGTTTCTTTGAGCACTGTCTAGAGTTTTACTAGCATAATGGATAACATTTAATTTCTTATCAACTCTTTGTCCTAGAACAACACCAACAACATAATAACTAGCATCACACATAATTTCAAAGGGTAGGTTCTAGTCAGGTGGTTGAACAATAGGTGCATAAATTAAGGATTTCAGAAGTATTTCAAATGCTTCTACACAATCATCATCATCAAAAACAAATGGAACATCTTTTTGCAAAGATTAGTGAGAGTACTAGAAATTTTAGAGAGTGTTTAATAGATGTCCTATAGAAACCAGCATGACCAAGGAAGCTTCTTATATCTTTGATATCTTTAGGACACGACATTTTTTCAATAGCATCAACTTTAGCTTCATCAACTTCAATACCTCATTCGGCGATTTTATGCCCCAAGACAATAACTTCATTAACCATAAAGTGACACTTCTCCCAATTCAAGACAAGATTAGTTTCTTCACATCTCTGCAAAACTCGGTCAAGGTTGCTTAACCAATCATCAAAAGAAGTTCCATATACGGAAAAATCATCCATGAAAACCTCAACAATCTTTTCACAAAAGTCAGAGAATACAACAGTCATACATCTTTGAAAAGTACTGGGTGCATTGCATGAACCAAAAGGCATACGTCTATAAGCAAAAGTACCAAAAGGGCAAGTAAAAGTAGTTTTTTCTTGATCCTCTTATCACATAGGTATTTGGGAAAAACCAGAATATCCATCTAGAAAGCAGAAATGTGTATGTTTTGATAGTCTTTTTAGCATTTGATCAATAAAAGGTAGAGGATAATGATCTTTCCTAGTAGCTTTGTTTAATTTTCTAAAATCAATTACCATTCTATAACTTGTGATAATTCTTTGCGGAATCAATTCATTTTTATCATTAGGAACAACAGTAATACCTCCCTTCTTAGGGACACGGTGAACAGGACTTACCCATCTAGTATCAGCAATAGGATAAATTATACGTGATTCCAGAAGCTTTAGAATTTCATTTCTTACCACTTCCTTCATCATAGGATTTAATCATCGCTGGTGATCAACAACTGATTTAGCAACAGGCTCCATATTAATTTTATGCTGACGTATAGTGGGACTAATTCCCTTAACATCATCCAGAGTATATCCAATAGCGGCACGGTGCTTCCTTAAAGTTTTCAATAATCTCTTTTCCTCATGCTCTGAAAGGTTAGCACTAATAATAACATGATATATCTTCCTTTCATCAAGATAAGCATATTTCAAAGTATCACGTAATTGTTTAAGATCGAACACAGGATCACTCTTTGGTGGAAGATGATCTCCAAGAGTCTCAACATGAAAATTGTGTTTCAAAACAGGCATTTGTTTAAAGAATATATCATCTATCTCTTTTCTTTCATTCATAAACATATCATTTTCATGGTCTAGCAAATATTGTTCTAAAGGATCAGTAGGAGGCATGGCAATAGAAGCAAGACCAATAATTTTATCTTTACTAGGCAATTCTTTATCACGCGGTTGTCTACGGAATTTGGAGAAATTAAACTCATGAGACACATCACCAAAATTAACACTGATCGTTTCTTTCTCACAATCTATCTTAGCATTAACAGTATTCAAGAAAGGTCTACCAAATATAATGGGACAAAAATCATCTTGTGGGGAACCCAAAACTAGAAAATTAGTAGGATATTTTATTTTCCCACACAAGACATCAACATCTCGAACAATACCAAGTGGTGTGACAGTATCTCTATTAGCAAGCTTAATAGTAACATCAATATCTTCTATTTCAGCAGGTGCAATATCATTCATAATTTCTTGATAAAAAGTAAAAGGGATTGCACTCACACTAGCACCCAAATCACATAAGCCATGATAGCAATGATCTCCTATTTTAATAGAGACAACAGACATGCCAACAACAGGTCTATGTTTATCTTTTTTATCAGGTTTAGCAATTCTAGCAGCTTCATCAGAGAAGTAAATAACATGCCCATCAATATTTTCACCCAAGAGATCTTTAACCATAGAAGTACTAGGTTCTACTTTAATTTGTTCAGAGGGTGTAGGCGTTCTTGTATAACTCTGAACCACAACTGAAGCTTTAGCATGTTCTTTTATCCTAACAGGAAAAGGTGGTTTCTCAACATAGGCAGTAGGAATAACTAGATCAACATTATAAGTATTGGGTTCTTCTTCAGTTTTAATGGGTTCTACTACTTTTACTTCAATGGGAGAATGATATTTAAACCACTTCTCCTTAGGGAGATCAACATGAGTAGCAAAAGATACACAGAAAGAAACTACTATCTCAGAGTCAAGTCCATATTTAGTGCTAAATTCATGAAAGACATTGGTATCCATAAAAGATTTAACACAATCAAACTCAAGGTTTATACCTCACTCCTTACCTTCATCGAGCTTCCAATCTTCAGAGTCGTGTTTAATTCTTTCCAAAAGACCCCATTTAAATTCAATAGTCTTCTTCATAAAAGAACCAGTACAAGAAGTATCGAGCATGGATTGATCATTACGAGAAAGCCGAGCATAAAAATTCTGTATAATAATTTCTCTTGAGAGCTCATGATTGGGGCATGAATATAAAATTGACTTAAGTCTCCCCCAACCTTGAGCGATACTTTCTCCTTCACAAGGCCAAAAATTATATATATATAATTCTGATCACTATGAACCAGATGCATAGGATAAAACTTCTGATGAAATTCCATTTTCAATCGGTTGTAATTCTAAGTTCCAATATCATCGCATAGCCTATACCATGTCAATGCCTTTCCCTTAAAAGATAAAGGGAAGACCTTCTTCTTGACTTCATCCTCGGGCAAACCTGCAAGCTTAAATAATCCACAAACTTCATCAACATAGATTAGATGCAAATCATGATGTAATGTTCCATCTCCTGCATAAGGATTAGCTAGCAGTTTCTCTATCATACCCGAAGGAATTTCATAAGAAATATTCTTAGTAGGTGTAGTAGGTTGAGGAACAACTCTTTGCTCTTCCAATCGAGGTGAAGATACCCCGAACAGGCCCCTCAAAGGATTATATTCCATAGTGACAAGTGACAATAAATTTTAGCACGTAATATAAATGTTTCCTTACCAAATTCCACTCACCAAAGGCGCTTCACTCCCCGGCAACGGCGCCAGAAAAGAGTCTTGATGAACCACAAGTATAGGGAATCAATCATAGTCCTTTCGATAAGTAAGAGTGTCGAACCTAATGAGGAGCAGAAGGAAATGGCAAGCGGTTCCCAGCAAGGTATTTTCTGCACGCATTGAAATTTTCGGTAACAGATAGTCTTGTGATAAGATAATTCATAACGGGTAACAAGTAACAAGTGTAGCAAAGGTGGAGCAAGGTGGCCCAATCCTTTTTATAGCAAAGGATACGCCTGGACGAACTCTTATATAAAGCAAAGTGCTCCCGAGGACACATGGAAATTACTGTCAAGTTAGTTTTCATCATGCTCATATGATTCGCATTTGATACTTTGATAATTTGATATGTAGGTGGACCGGTGCTTGGGTGCTGTCCTTACTGGACAAGCCTCCCACTTATGATTAACCCCTCTTGCAAGCATCTGCAACTGCGAAAGAAGATTTAAGATAAATCTAACCATAGCATGAAACATGTGGATCCAAATCAACCCCTTACGAAGCAACGCATAAACTAGGGTTTAAGCTTCTATCACTCTAGCAACCCATCATCTACTTATTACTTCCCAATGCCTTCCCCTAGGACCAAATCATGGTGAAGTGTCATGTATTCGACGTTCACATAACACCACTAGAGGAAAGACAACATACATCTCGTCAAAATATCGAACGAATACCAAATTCACATGATTACTTATAACAAGACTTCTCCCTTGTCCTGAGGAACAAACCTAACTACTCACAAAGCATGTTCATGTTCTAGATCATAGGGGTATTGTATATCATTAAGGATCTAAACATATGATCTTCGACCAAGTAAACCAACTAGCATCAACTACAAGGAGTAATCAACAATACTAGCAACCCACAAGTACCAATCTGAGGTTTTGGGACAAAGATTGAATACAAGAGATGAACTAGGGTTTGAGAGGAGATGGTGCTGGTGAAGATGTTGATGAAGATTGACCCTTCCTCGATGAGAGGATCATTGGTGATGACGATGGCTTCGATTCCCACTCTGGGAGGGAAGTTTCCCCGGCAGAATAGCTCCGCCGGAGCCCTAGATTGCTTTTGCCCAGGTTCCACTTCGAGACGGCGTCGCTTCATCCCGAAAGCTCTCTCTTGATTTTTTTTCTAGGTCAAAACGCTTCATATAGCAGAAGATGGGGCCGGAGACCTGCCAGGGGGCCCACAAGCCCTGGGGGCGCACCCTGGGGGGTAGGGCGCGCCCCCAGGCTTGTGGCCACCTGGTGGGTCCGCCTCTGGTATTTCTTCACCCAATATTTTTTTATATATTCCAAAACAATTCTCCGTAAAGTTTCAGGACATTTGGAGTTGCGCAGAATTGGTCTCTCAGATTTGCTCCTTTCCGGTCATGAATTCCAGCTGCCGTCATTCTCCCTCATCATGTAAATCTTTTAAAATAAGAGAGAAAAGGCATAAGTATTGTACCATAATGTGTAATAACAGCCCATAATGCAATAAATATCAACATAAAAGCATGATGCAAAATGGACGTATCAATGACCAGGGCAAAATGCAACGTCAATTGGGAGGATGTTTGTCAGCCTACGAAATATGGTGGGCTAGGAGCGCTCAACAACGACAAATTTGCGTGTGCTCTTAGGCTTTGATAGCCATGGTAGGAGTGGAAGGAGCCTTCCAAGTTGTGGGATGGGATGAGAAAAGATGTGACGAGGATGACCTCAACTTATTCTATGCCTCCACCTCTATCACTGTCAGTAACAGAGTAAGGACACATTATGGAGCTCCCCATGGATTCTTGGGCATAAACCTATGGATATTGCACCTCTTATCTTTGAGGCGTCGTCATGAAAGAATTGGAATGTAAGGGAGGCTCTTAGAGACAGTCCTTGGATCTTCAAGATCAAACCTTCTACCATTTTCTCCATCCAACACATTCGCGGATTTTTCATGCTTTGGATGCTTCTCCACATTCTCATACAAGAGGACATTGTTTGGAAGCACATGGCTAGTGGGCACTACTCGGCGGCTTCCGTTTACATGGCACAATCCTTGGGGAAGATTCTCTCTCCAGTGGAGTGATACATCTCCAACGTATCTATAATTTTTTTATTGTTCCATGCTATTATATTATCATTCTTGGATGCTATATATACACTTACAAGCAATTATATATCATTTTTTGGGACTAACCTATTAAGTTTGTGCCCAGTGCCAATTGCTATTTTTTGCTTGTTTTTGTTTCGCAGAATATCAGTACCAAACGAAGTCTAAATGCCATGAAACTTTTTGGGGATTTTTTCTGGACAAAAGAGATACTAGAAGCTTCGGGAGAAAACCACACGTGGGAGCATGGGCCCACCACCCACCAGGGCGTGCCCTGGGGGCAGGCGTACCCTCATGGGTGGTGGGGCCCGTGATGCTCCGTTTGACCTAGGCTCCACCTCTGTAAATTCTATAAAATCATGAAACCACCAGAGGAGTCCATGGAATACTTTTTCCACTGCCGCAAGTTCCAGAACCACGAGATCCCATCTGGAGGCCTTTTCTGGCACTCTGCCGGAGGGGGATTTGATCACGTAGGGGGCTCTTCATCATCCTTGCTGCCCTCCGATGATGCGTGGGTAGTTTTCCACGGACCTATGGGTCCATAGTTAGTAGTTAGATGACTTCTTCTCTCTTTTTGATCTTCAATACAATGTTCTCCTCGGTGTTCTTGGAGATCTATTTAATGTAATGAGTTTTTGTGGTGTGTTTGTTAAGATCCGATGAATTGTGAGTTTATGATCAGATCTATCCATGAATATTATTTGAGTTTTCTCCGAACACTTTTATGCATTATTTTTATAGCCTCTTATTTCTTCTCCGATTTATTGGTTTGGTTTGGCCAACTAGATTGATTTATCTTGCCATGGGAAGAGGTGCTTTGTGATGGGTTCGATCTTGCAGTGCTCAATCCCAGTGACAGAAAGGGAAATAACACACACGTGTCGTTGCTATTAAGGGTAACAAGATGGGATTTATTTCATACGTGAGTTTATCTTGTCTACATCATGTCATCTTGCTTAAGGCGTCACTCCGTTCTTCCATGAACTTAATACAGTAGATGCATGCCGGATAGCGGTCGATGTGTGGAGTAATAGTAGTAGATGCAGAATCGTTTTGGTCTACCTGTCTCGGACACGACGCCTATATACATGATCATTGCCTTGGATATCGTCATAATTCTTTGCTTTTCTGTCAATTGCTCAACAATAATTTGTCTACCCACCGTATGCTATTTTTATGAGAAAAGCCTCTAGTGAAAACTATGCCCCCCGAGTCTATTTTCTATCATATATTAAAACAAAAATATCCTATTGCAATTTACTTTTATTTAGTATTTATTTATTTATTTTGTATTGTCGTTTGATCTATATCAAAAACTCTATCGTTTAATCTTGGTTGTAACCGTTGAGGGATTGACAACCCCTCTACGCGTTGGGTTGCAAGTATTTGTTGTTTGTGTGCAGGTGCTGTTTATGTAGTGTTGCTTGGTTTTCCTACTGGATTGATAACCTTGGTTTCATAACTGAAGGAAATACTTATTTCTACTATACTGCATCATGCTCTCCTCTTCGAGGAAATCCCAACGCAACTCACAAGTAGCAGGAATAATTTATGTTGCTGTTGTCGGGGAGACATCATCAACATCTATCAAGTACCTACGCATAAACTTTCATCTCCTTGCATTCACATTATTCGGCATTTGGCTCTCATTTTCATCTCCCCACTTCTAAAATGTTTTTACAAAAATACAAAAATATTTTCCGTTTGCCATTTTCTTGTTTGCTTCTTTGCTTGCTCGTTATCTTGATTGCGTAGTCATAATGTCTCAAGAAAATACAAAATTGTGTGATTTTTCAAATACTAATAATAATGATTTTATTAGTACCCCGATTGCTCCTCCCGCCGCTAGTCACTACAGGAAACAGCTATTTTGCCGTCTGCCACGGCGGACGGCAAAGGCTCGAACGGCGGACGGCAAAGGCCTTTGCCGTCAGCCGCGGACGGCAAAAGGCTCCGGCAAAGTAGGCCACGGTAAACAGCTGCTTTGCCGTCCGCTTCCTGGCGGCGGACGGCAAAGGCCCTTTGCCGTCTGCCGCGGACGGCAAAGAGAGCGGACGGCAATAATTGCGCTGTCAGTCCGTTAAGTGGCTAACGGCAGACCTTTGCCGTCCGCCGCTGACGGCAAAATTTCTATGGTCTTTGCCGTCCGCCGTATGATGTCATCTACACATCACTAGATGGCAGGTTCTTTGCCGTCTGCCGCTGATGGCAAAGTGCAGGTTCTTTGCCGTCTGCCACTGATGGCAAAGTCTTTGCCGTCTGCCACTGTAGGCAAACTGACCAAATGGGTCAGCTCCCAGGAAGCACAGCTGGATGCCACGTGTCTTCTTTGCCGTCCGCGGCAGACGGCAAAGAGCCCTTTGCCGTCGGTGGCAGACGACAAAGAGCCTGCATATTGGCTCTTTTTTCTGTTTTTTATTAAATCCAACAATTTTCACTCCAAATATATATGACATGTATAGATATATTTCACAGGCATTCATATCACAAAATTCCATCCATAAACAAAGTTCCTTCATACATAAACAAAGTTCCATCCATAAACAAAGTTCCTTCATACATAAACAAAGTTCCATTCATATCACAAAGAGCCTTCATACATAAACAAAGTTTCATCCATACATAAACAGAAAGACTAGAACAAGAAGAGTAGCTTCCATGAAGTGAATGAAATCTGCAAAATGGCAAAATAAGAAAGTTAGAAATAGGTGACTAGAACAAGAAGAGTAGAACAAGAAGAAGACTAGAACAAGAAGAGTAGAACAAGAAGAAGACTAGAACAAGAAGAGTATGTCATTTATGAGCTAACTTACGTGAAATGGATCATATATGAGCTAACTAAGTTGAAATGGGTCGTTTATGAGCTAGCTAAGGTGAAATGGATCATTTTTGAGGTAACTAAGGTGAAATGGATCGTTTTTTAGCTCACTTAGGTCAAATGGATCGTTTTTGAGCTAACTTAGTTGAAATGGATTGTTTTTTAGCTAACTTAGTTTAAATGGATCATTTTTGAGCTAATTTAGTTGAAATGGATCGTTTTTGAGCTAACTTAGGTGAAATGGATCATTTATGAGCTAATTTAGTTGAAATGGATCTTTTTGAGCTAACTTAGGTGAAATGGATCATTTAAGAGCTAATTTAGGTGAAATGGATCGTTTTTTAGCTCACTTAGGTCAAAAGGATCGTTTATGAGCTAAATTAGTTGAAATGGATCGTTTATGAGATAACCTAGGTAAGATGGGTCATTTTGGAGTTAACCTAGGTGAAATGGGCCATTTTAAAGCTAACGTAGGTAAAATGGATCATTTAGGAGCTAATCTAGGTAAATGGGTCATTTTTTAGCTAACTTGGATGAACTGCATCATTTATAAGCTAACCTAGGTAAAATGGGTCATTTTGGAGGAAAAGAAGCTAACTCTAGGTCATTATGGTAAGCATATTTGAGGAAATAAAGCTAAGTCTAGGTCTTTATGCATTTGTTAAGCAAAACACTAGAGAAACTTACCGTGATCAGGGAGGTGTAGGAGCGGGGTGGCTAGTGCCGCTACCTGGAGAAGGATCGTGCGATGCGTTTCTGGAGTTAAGCTACACCAAAGATC
The DNA here is from genome assembly GCF_018294505.1 of Triticum aestivum. NCBI lineage: Eukaryota > Viridiplantae > Streptophyta > Magnoliopsida > Poales > Poaceae > Triticum > Triticum aestivum. The sequence continues at coordinate 441,544,879 of NC_057802.1, read as the reverse complement.
ATTTCCAATGTCTCGTTAGCATTACGACACTCAAATGTTAAGAGTAGCAAGTAATGTCCATTCAAATTAAACTCACCGTGCTCCCAGGAGCAATCACTGGCATCGGCGGAGCGGGCTGACCGGACTTCTCGCACACAGACTGCACATTTGGTTTTCAGAACAGAGTCATACTAGTTAGTAATGAGACTCAAATGTTAAGACTAGCAAGTAATCTGCAGAAGAAACTTACCACAAGGAGCTCGTACATGGCCCTTGCCTGCATGTCATTCCGTGCCCTCTCCTCCTCCATCATCTTTCTCGTCCTCTCCTCCATCTCCCGCTGCCTCTCCGCCGCCTCCGCCAGAAGTTTCTCCGTTCTATCTCTCTCAGTCTGTATAGCAGCCTGCAACACCACTCACATGACCATTTGTAATCATTGATGGAAGCGCACACAATGTAATGGAGAAAGATAACTGAGTACGTATCACTAACCTTGATGGCGAGTTGCACTGGCCGTTCACGAGGCCTTATCTCAGGAGCGGAGCTCGACTGGCGCACCTTGATCTCCGGAAGAGTGCTAGGACAACGGATAAGTCCATCTCCAATGGCTATGGAGCCATGGGACCTCCCGCCACCAGATATCATCACCAGCTCTGGATCAATGGGACCCTGGCTCGGGTTAAAGTCCTCCCCTTTCCTCGCCTTCCCCTCATCTCTATATCTCACGAGCTTGTTGTGGGAGGAGATGTTGGTGAAGTTGTTTGCATCATCGAGGTCAGACTGAGAGAAAGCCTTGACTTTCTTGAAAGAGCCAGTGTGGGCCATGGCATACAGGTCGTACACCTCTGGCACCTTATCTGCCTTATTGTAGCGTGCCTGAAAGAGAGAAACAATGAAAATTAGTAATTAAAGGGCTCAAGCTAGCATGATGAATGAATTGCATGAATCATGAAGCAAACCACATACCCAGTTGCGCCCGAACTGATATAAGTTGGAGCTGCCTTGATGGTGTGGCACACCTTCCATTTGGGCACGTTTGTCCTTGGCCTCGTTGTGGAGGGCTAGCCATTCTTTTGAGCACCACTCATCGACCAACACCTCCCAACAATCCATCCGATCCGCACACCATCTCGGAGGCGCCTAAGTTAGCAAATAGAAACTTGAGCGCTACGGCTAAGAATTACAAAATGAAGGAACTTAAGTAGAAGGCCTTAAGAATTACCTTCATGTACTGCTCCTTACTCAGGAACTTATCGCGGCACGCCGGCTTGGTCTTCTTGATACCACGCAAGGCGTAGTAGTCTCGAACAGCCTGCACCCGAGCCTCGTGCCGTAAGTTCTGGAGTAGGCGCTTGCAGATGTTCTGGATAACATTTGCCGCGTCCTCCTCGTATCCCTCCTCACACCTGTAGAATGTCTGCAATCAAATGAGACAATATTGATTAGTACAATTAATAACTAGCTAGTTGAAGATTTTGAAATGTGTAAAGGAGAAATTACCCAGAACGTCCTGATCACCACGTCTGCCCTCGTGTCGCACACGACACCGTCGATAATGACATCCGGCGGGGCCGGGGCAGCCACGTAGTGCTCCCAGCTCAACCCAAGCTCTGGAAGCCGACCCTCACCAGGCAACGTGACAAACCCCGGGAAGTTTTGCCGGCAAAGAACTCCAAGGACGGAGTTGGGCCGGCGGACACTATGATGGTGGTCCCAACCCCTGCAGCATGACAAGGCCAACGCATTAGTTATTTGAAGAAACGTGAATGCAGAAGGTACAAAAATATTAAATGCACTTACGTACCTCTCCCCATCAGGGAAAATCAACCACCTCTGCTCGCGGGTCGCCGGCACGGACGGGAGCCGTGTAGCACCACGCTGGTAGACGGTGCCACCCTCCTCCTCAAGATCAGTCGGCTCCCCGCCATCATCAGCATGGCCACTCGCCTCCTCGGGCTGATCCGGCCAGGTACCCCATCCAGACGTGTGCTCCTCCGGGGTCTTTGTCGTCTGCCACTGATGGCAAAGTGCAGGTTCTTTGCCGTCTGCCACTAATGGCAAAGTCTTTGCCGTCTGCCACTGTAGGCAAACTGACCAAATGGGTCAGCTCCCAGGAAGCACAGTTGGCTGCCACGTGGCTTCTTTGCCGTCTGCGGCTGACGACAAAGAGCCCGTTGCCGTCGGTGGCAGACGGCAAAGAGCCTGCATATTGGCTCTTTTTTCTGTTTTTTTATTAAATCCAACAATTTTCATCACAAATATATATGACATATATAGATATATTTCACAGCAAACATATAAGATATATATGATATATATGACAACAATTTTCACAGCAAAGTGCAAACATATAAGATATCCATCCAACATGCAGAGTTCCATCATACATAGTTCCATCACATATGTTCCATCCAACTAGCAAGTTCCATCATACATAGCATAGTTCATCCAACTACCAAGATACATGCATAGTTCAACGATACAAAAGAAACAGATAAAGGGATAAGGAGCACTCCATCTATGCAAGCTTTCGTCAAGTGAATGAAATCTGCAAAATGAAAAATAAGAAAGTTAGAAATAGGTGACTAGAACAAGAAGAAGACTAGAACAAGAAGAGTATGTCATTTATGGGCTAACTTATGTGAAATGGATCATATATGAGCTAACTAAGTTGAAATGGGTCGTTTATGCGCTAACTAAGGTCAAATGGATCGTTTTTGAGGTAACTAAGATGAAATGGATCGTTTTTTAGCTCACTTAGGTCAAATGGATCATTTATGAGCTAACTTAGTTGAAATGGATCGTTTTTGAGCTAACTTTGTTGAAATGGATCATTTTTGAGCTAATTTAGTTGAAATGGATCTTTTTGAGCTAACTTTGTTGAAATGGATCATTTATGAGCTAATTTAGTTGAAATGGATCTTTTTGAGCTAACTTAGGTGAAATGGATCATTTAAGAGCTAATTTAGGTGAAATGGATCGTTTTTAGCTCACTTAGGTCAAATGGATCATTTATGAGCTAAATTAGTTGAAATGGATCGTTTATGAGATAACCTAGGTAAGATGGGTCATTTTGGAGTTAACCTAGGTGAAATGGGCCATTTTAAAGCTAACGTAGGTAAAATGGATCATTTAGGAGCTAATCTAGGTAAAATGGGTCATTTTTGAGCTAACTTGGATGAACTGCATCATTTATAAGCTAACCTAGGTAAAATGGGTCATTTTGGAGGAAAATAAGCTAACTCTAGGTCATTATGGTAAGCATATTGGAGGAAATAAAGCTAAGTCTAGGTCTTTATGCATTTGTTAAGCAAAACACTAGAGAAACTTACCGTGATCAGGGAGGTGTAGGAGCGGGGTGGCTAGTGCCGCTACCTGGAGAAGGATCGTGCGATGCGTTTCTGGAGTTAAGCTGCACCAAAGATCATTTCCAATGTCTCATTAGCATTACGACACACAAATGTTAAGACTACCAAGTAATGTCCATTCAAACTAAACTCACCGTGCTCCCAGGAGCAATCACTGGCATCGGCGGAGCGGGCTGACCGGACTTCTCGCACACAGACTGCACATTTGGTTTTCAGAACAGAGTCATACTAGTTAGTAATGAGACTCAAATGTTAAGACTAGCAAGTAATCTGCAGAAGAAACTTACCACAAGGAGCTCGTACATGGCCCTTGCCTGCATGTCATTCTGTGCCCTCTCCTCCTCCATCATCTTTCTCGTCCTCTCCTCCATCTCCCGCTGCCTCTCCGCCGCCTCCGCCAGAAGTTTCTCTGTTCTATCTCTCTCAGTCTGTATAGCAGCCTGCAACACCACTCACATGACCATTTGTAATCATTGATGGAAGCGCACACAATGTAATGGAGAAAGATAACTGAGTACGTATCACTAACCTTGATGGCGAGTTGCACTGGCCGTTCACGAGGCCTTATCTCAGGAGCGGAGCTCGACTGGCGCGCCTTGATCTCCGGGAGAGTGCTAGGACAACGGATAAGTCCATCTCCAATGGCTATGGAGCCATGGGACCTCCCGCCACCAGATATCATCACCAGCTCTGGATCAATGGGACCCTGGCTCGGGTTAAAGTCCTCCCCTTTCCTCGCCTTCCCCTCATCTCTATATCTCACGAGCTTGTTGTGGGAGGAGATGTTGGTGAAGTTGTTTGCATCATCGAGGTCAGACTGAGAGAAAGCCTTGACTTTCTTGAAAGAGCCAGTGTGGGCCATGGCATACAGGTCGTACACCTCTGGCACCTTATCCGCCTTATTGTAGCGTGCCTGGAAGAGAGAAACAATGAAAATTAGTAATTAAAGGACTCAAGCTAGCATGATGAATGAATTGCATGAATCATGAAGCAAACCACATACCCAGTTGCGCCCGAACTGATATAAGTTGGAGCTGCCTTGATGGTGTGGCACACCTTCCATTTGGGCACGTTTGTCCTTGGCCTGGTTGTGGAGGGCTAGCCATTCTTTTGAGCACCACTCATCGACCAACACCTCCCAACAATCCATCCGATCCGCACACCATCTCGGAGGCGCCTAAGTTAGCAAATAGAAACTTGAGTGCTACGGCTAAGAATTACTAAATGAAGGAACATAAGTTGAAGGCCTTAAGAATTACCTTCATGTACTGCTCCTTACTCAGGAACTTATCGCGGCACGCCGGCTTGGTCTTCTTGATACCACGCAAGGCGTAGTAGTCTCGAACAGCCTGCACCCGAGCCTCGTGCCGTAAGTTCTGGAGTAGGCGCTTGCAGACGTTCTGGATAACATTTGCCGCATCCTCCTCGTATCCCTCCTCACACCTGTAGAATGTCTGCAATCAAATGAGACAATATTGATTAGTACAATTAATAACTAGCTAGTTGAAGATTTTGAAATGTGTAAAGGAGAAATTACCTAGAACGTCCTGATCACCATGTCTGCCCTCGTGTCGCACACGACACCGTCGATAATGACATCCGGCGGGGCCGGGGCAGCCACGTAGTGCTCCCAGCTCAACCCAAGCTCTGGAAGCCGACCCTCACCAGGCAACGTGACAAACCCCGGGAAGTTTTGCCGGCAAAGAACTCCAAGGACGGAGTTGGGCCGGCGGACACTATGATGGTGGTCCCAACCCCTACAGCATGACAAGGCCAACGCATTAGTTATTTGAAGAAACGTGAATGCAGAAGGTACAAAAATATTAAATGCACTTACGTACCTCTCCCCATCAGGGAAGATCAACCACCTCTGCTCGCGGGTCGCCGGCACGGACGGGAGCCGTGTAGCACCACGCTGGTAGACGGTGCCACCCTCCTCCTCAAGATCAGTCGGCTCCCCGCCATCATCAGCATGGCCACTCGGCTCCTCGGGCTGATCCGGCCAGGTACCCCATCCGGACGTGTGCTCCTCCGGGGTCTCGTGGGCCGAACTCTCGTGGGCCGAAGGCCAGTCGACCCGAGGCTCATGGGCCCAAGACCCGTGGACCGGAGGCTCGTGGACCGGAGTCCGTGTAGCCTCCTCCTCGGACGAGTCCACCCTAGCAGTCACGTGCTCAGGTGAAACAGCTGGGGGTGGCGGCGAGGAAGGCGCCGTAGCAGTCACCCTACCTCCTCTCCCGCGACCACGTGCCCCACCTCCTCTCTTCCTACCTCGTCCCCTGCTGGGCACCGCGGTCGACGAAGAAGGGCCCGGCGGTGTGGACATACTGTCCAGCAACGCTCGGCGGAGAGGTGCGTCTGGAATCGAAGACCTCAGACCACGCGCCGACGAAGAAGGGGCCTTGGCGCGCTCCCGACCAGCGCCCACCATCTTTCAACACCTGCCATGACAAACAGTAAACGAAATTAGTACAACATAAAAAAAGACCGACATGAATAATAATATGTGTATCACTTAAGTGTATCCTCATCAAGTACAACATTACAAAATTTAATACCGGACACTACTAATAATCTCGATCAGTATCATCAATAAATGCATAATCATCATCATCACTATAATCAATGACGGGCTCATAGGGTTCAGTGGTATCAACATGTGCAAGGCCACCTTGACGTAATCGGTCAAGCAATGACAGGTCATCCGCAGCAGTAACCTCTTCTTGTTCCGGCTCTTCTTGTTCCTCCTCTGGGGTGATGTCGGATTCACTGTCGCTGTCTACTTCAATGTTTTGGGGTGAAGTACAGCGGTTCTTGAAACGCTTTTTGGAAAGACGTGTCTCTTGGAAGAATTCTCCTTCATATGTGTCTGGGTTAATGTGAGGTTCATAATCCTCTTCCTTTGGGGGAGATAGTCTAGCACGTGGCGGCACTTCATAAACGACATCCCAACCTTTCATATTTGGATTAGTTTGGCAGGCCCACGGTAGATAGAATACTTGGGTCGCCTGTTGAGCCGTAATATAGACATCAGGAACATCTAAATGGGTGCTTTGGTTGATTTCAACTAGCCCTATATGTTCATGAGTCCTTCTAGTCTCCTTCGGCTCAAACCAATAACATTTGAAGACTACGACATTCGGTGGGTTTTCACCATAGAATAGAAGTTCATAAATTGCTTCAACTCTCCCATAATACTCGGTACCTCCTTCGCCGATAGCAGATACACAACAATTTGTAGACTTTCGGTCGGCCATAGATAGCTCTTTGCCATAGGTACGAAAGCGATACCCGTTGATGTCGTATTTGTCAAATGAACGGACCTTATAGTCAAAACCATTAGCGACTTGTCTCAATTCAGCGTCCATAGACTCTGAATTAGCCTACAAGTTTAATATGAAAGGATTGTTGCATTATGCACAAATTAGCAAATGAAGCCGGGATAGCCGCCTACAAATTAGCCTACAAGTCTAATAGAAATTACCGTTTGTTTGAACCAAGAGATGAAACCGGGATAGCCGCCTCCTTGCTTTGCGAGAAGCTCATACTCTTCAACAAAATCCTTTTGGATCACCGCTCCATACGAGAATAAGGCGACGTATCGGCTGTATGAAATATCCAGGAATAAGAGCAGTTCAAAGGAAATAGAAGTTGCGAAACTATGTACCGAGAACTTACTCGATGTACGGCCGCACTTCTATCAGGTTGTTGAAGATATACAACGAAATGGTCCGCCATTGTTCGTTATCCAAAGATACTGGATTTGAAACACTGGCTGGTGCGAGATTCCCTTTGAATAGGCTGAGGTTGGATCCACCCTTTTTAGGGTCGTCAGCATTGTACCGAGGCTTCGGATTATGCAAATGACGATTTTTGGCTTCGTAGTGTGCTGTCACGAAGTTTGCCGCCTCCTCAGTGATGAATGCCTCAGCCATCGATGCTTCAATTCTACGTTTATTTTTACATTTTTGTCGAAGCGTCTTCTGCATCCTCTCAGTTGGGTAGCACCAACGATTTTGCATGGCCCCCCCCCAATCTTGCCTCGGTCGGGAGATGCAAAATCAAATGTTGCATTGGATTAAAGAAGCCCGGTGGAAAGATCTTCTCTAACTTGCAGATCAACTCCGGCGCCAACTCTTCCATTTCTTCTAGCACGCCAGGCGATAGTTCTTTCGCACAAAGAACACGGAAGAAATAGCTGAGTTCTGCCAGTACTAGCCATTCATCCTCAGGGATGAAGCCACGCAACATCACCGGCATTACCCGCTCAATCCATATGTGCCAATCATGACTCTTGAGACCAAATATCTTCAATTTATCAAGACTGGCTCCCCTCTGTAGATTCGCTGCATACCCATCGGGGAACATCAACTGCATTTTCACCCACAAGATAATTTCCCTCATAGCTGGCCTTCCAAGATTGAACCATGCCTTTGGCTTAGTCCAGTTCTGCTTTCCTTTCGGTTCTTTCATGTTTTGTAACGGCCTATCACATAGCGCCTCTAGATCGACTCTAGCCTTAGTATTATCCTTTGACTTCCCATCTATGCCGAACAATGTACCAAAAAGTGCCTCGGCGATATTCTTCTCAGTGTGCATCACGTCGATGTTGTGTGGGCAAAGGAGGTCTTTGAAGTAAGGCAGATCCCATAAGCATGTTTTGTGAGTCCAGGCGTGCTTAGAATTATACCCCTTGAAGTACCCTGGACGCTCTGGATCTGGCTCGAGAGCATTTAACTGATCCAGGGTCTGTTGGCCTGTCAATGCAAGTGGTGCAGAGTTTTTGACAACTCTACCTCTGATGAAGTTCTTCTTGTCTTTCCTGAACTTATGGCGAGGATTCAGGAACTGTCTATGCATGTCGAAGCAAGAAAACTTGCGACCGGCCTGAAGCCAACGAAACTCAAGAGCTCCCTTGCATGTGGGGCACGGGAACCTTCCATGCACACACCAGCCAACGAATAGCGCATACGCCGGCAAGTCATGCGTTGAGTACATGTACCAGACACGCATTATGAAGTTCCGTTTGCTATAGGCATCATATGTCTTGAACCCATTATCCCAGGCTTCTTGCAATTCGTCCTTAAGCGGTTGCATGTACACATTCATATTTTTTCCCGGATAGTTGGGCCCTAGAATTATCAACGTCAGGAAAATGTTCTTTCTTTGCATAATCTGTCCGGGGGGAGATTGAGTGGAAAGACAAATACGGGCCAACAACTGTATTGGGCTGCCGTCATACCAAACACACTGAACCCATCCGTGCTGATGCCGACTCGAGGATGCCTCGGATCTGCCGCTTTGTCACCATGTAATTCATCAAACTTTTCCACGCAACACCATCCGATGTGTGTACAATCATCAGATTCCCATCTGCATCTAGTTCGGTTCTTTTGCCCGTTTTGTGCCATGTCATCTGTCTGGCTGTCTCTTCGACCATGAAAAGACGTTGAAGTCTTGGTACGATTGGCATATACCGAAGAACACTAACGGGGATTTTGGTCTGTGTCTTCTCACCCATACCGTTATCTACCACAACATACCTGGAAGACTTGCAAATGGGACAATAGTTCAAGTCCGCATAGTCAAGCCTAAACAAGACACATCCTTTCTCACAGGCATGTATCTTATCATAGGGCATCTTCAGTGCACGGAGGATTTTGTCCGACTGGTACAGGTTTGCAGGCATTACATGGCCTTTGGGTAGAAAGCGTCCAAATACTATCATCATTGCATCATAGCATTCTCTGCCCAAGTTGAACTGAGCCTTCAGAGCCATTACTTGTGAGAAGGCATCCAACTGACAAAGCTCAGTGTGCTCATGGAGCGGACGCTTTGAAGACTCCAACATTTCATTGAAGGCCTTTGCAGATTCCTCCATCTCCTCGTCCGAATCCCGAGCATCATCAAAGTCTTGCACCATGTTTTCCATCCCGGTACCATGCTCGTCGGTGCGACGACGATCCACCTCAGCTCGGTCACGTTGGGCAGACTCACCATGAAATGTCCACACCGTATAATCGGGTGTAAAACCACTCTTCTGCAGGTGTTTGCCCATTTCAGCCTCTGTCCTCTTTTCCCAATTGCCGCACCGTAAACAGGGGCACCAGGTTTTCCTCTGGCCATTTGCAAATGCGGCTCGCACAAACCCCTTGGTTTTTGTGAACCATTCAGTGCTCCATTTGTTCTGACCAGTGTGACCGGTGTACATCCACGCACGATCACTCATCTTGACTTTCAGAGCTACTAGACACACAACAAATATATATATATATAATTCACCATGTATATATTCATCAGTTGATCTACTTTGTCAATTTTATTACGTCCATGCAACCTACACTCTAATAGGTAATGATAGGTCCTAATCCCACCCGAGTATGTTTAGATTGGGTTCATTTTCCCATGCTATGCTCCGGATCCTACGCAAAATTTCGGCAGCACCTCCCCGCTGTTCTCCTGATACACGTCTCTGCAATAAACAGAGAGGATGTGTACCCGGAGAACAACAGGGGAGGCACTGACGAAATTTATGCATCGGATCCGGAGCAAAGCATATGGGAAAACGAACCCAATCTAATCATACTCGGGCTGTCCATGGATAGCGTTGGACAATTCGAAAGAATCAAGGTTATAAATATGCAAATGCATGCATATTTATAACTATGACGCTTTCGAACGGGAGACACATATTGGTTACGCATACTGATGATTCAAGACACATATGTAGCTAGCTATCAAGTTTCATCGGAATAGATCAAATAATTAATGGGGGAGGAGGACATGTCATTTGTGCTCACCCACGAACGAAGGGGCAGAGCTCGTCAAACGCACGGCGAGGTCGTCGAACACCAAACCTCGCAGCGATGAAACAACTGCACATTTAAAACTACCCGATCAACACAATTATATATGATGTTTTTCATAACAAAATCGAAAGATATATGACCTAACTAATAATTCACAAATATATGACCCCGTCGGCTTCTGGAAGGCCAAAGAACACCTTTT